>NW_026889778.1:42955000-43252500 GCF_033153115.1 Saccostrea echinata
ACTAAACCAAACTTTTTTTTACATTGCATTGTGAGATGAAGTTAAAGAAAGACTACTACCTCCCTTACCTTTGAAGTGTAAAAACAACAAAGTTCAGGTTAGCTTACTGGCCCTTTTCCTTCAACAGGACACTTCCAAAACCTGGCAAGTGGTTTTCCCTAAGGTCCTTAACCTTTCACTAGTGTTACTTTGTTCTAGTAGCCAAAGATGCTTTCAAAATGAATGCTTGAAATACGTACCCCACCCATGGCACCACTTGGTGGTACCACTACAGCAACATTCTGATAGCAGGAAATGATAGTCCTAGGGGCCCTCTACATTGCCCCAGTAATGATTTGAAGCACACTTCAAAGATTAAGGGTATATTAACTGACCTTTAACCTGTATATTAAAACACAAAGTGAAAAACAACAAGGTTCAGGTTAGCTAACTGGCCCCTTCTTTTCCCAGGGACACTTCCAAAACCTGGCAAGTGGTTCTCCCTAAGGTCCTTAACCTTTCACTAGTGTTACTTTGTTCTAGTAGTCAAAGATGCATTCAAAATGAATGCTTGAAATACGTGCCCCACCCATGGCACCACTTGGTGGTACCACTACAGCAACATTCTGATAGCGGGAAATGATAGTCCTAGGGGCCCTCTACCTTGCCCCAGTAATGATTTGAAGCACACTTCAAAGATAAAGGGTATATTAACTGACCTTTAACCCGTATATTAAAACACAAAGTGAAAAACAACAAGGTTCAGGTTAGCTTACTGGCCCTTTTTCTTCAACAGGACCCTTCGAAAACCTGGCAAGTGGTTCTCCCTAAGGTCCTTAACCTTTCACTAGTGTTACTTTGTTCTAGTAGCCAAAGATGCTTTCAAAATGAATGCTTGAAATACATGTCCCACCCATGGCACCACTTGGTGGTACCACTACAGCAACATTCTGATAGCAGGAAATGATAGTCCTAGGGGCCCTCTACCTTGCCCTAGTAATGATTTGAAGCACACTTCAAAGATAAGGGGTGTAATTACTGTCCCTTAACCCGTATATTAAAACACAAAGTGAAAAACAACAAAGTTCAGGTTAGCTTACTGGCCCTTTTACATCCCCGGGACCCTTCCAAAACCTGGCAAGTGGTTCTCCCTAAGGTCCTTAACCTTTCACTAGTGTTACTTTGTTCTAGTAACCAAAGATGCTTTCAAAATGAATGCTTGAAATACGTGCCCCACCCATGGCACCACTTGGTGGTACCACTACAGCAACATTTTGATAGCAGGAAATGATAGTCCTAGGGGCCCTCTACCTTGCCCCAATAATGATTTGAAGCACACTTCAAAGATAAGAGGTATAATAGCTGACCTTTAACCCGTATATTAAAACACAATGTGAAAAACAACAAATTTCAGGTTAGCTTACTGGCCCCTTCCTTTCCTAGGGACACTTCCAAAACCTGGCAAGTGGTTCTCCCTAAGGTCCTTAACCTTTCACTAGTGTTACTTTGTTCTAGTAGCCAAAGATGCTTTCAAAATGAATGCTTGAAATTCATGTCCCACCCATGGCACCACTTTGTGGTACCACTACAGCAACATTCTGATAGCGGGAAATGATAGTCCTAGGGGCCCTCTACCTTGCCCTAGTAATGATTTGAAGCACACTTCAAAGATAAGGGGTGTAATTACTGTCCTTTAACCCGTATATTAAAACACAGTGAAAAACAACAAAGTTCAGGTTAGCTTACTGGCCCTTTTACATCCCCGGGACCCTTCCAAAACCTGGCAAGTGGTTCTCCCTAAGGTCCTTAACCTTTCACTAGTGTTACTTTGTTCTAGTAACCAAAGATGCTTTCAAAATGAATGCTTGAAATACGTGCCCCACCCATGGCACCACTTGGTGGTACCACTACAGCAACATTTTGATAGCAGGAAATGATAGTCCTAGGGGCCCTCTACTTTGCCCCAATAATGATTTGAAGCACACTTCAAAGATAAGAGGTATAATAGCTGACCTTTAACCCGTATATTAAAACACAAAGTGAAAAACAACAAGGTTCAGGTTAGCTTACTGGCCCTTTTTCTTCAACAGGACCCTTCGAAAACCTGGCAAGTGGTTCTCCCTAAGGTCCTTAACCTTTCATGCACTAGTGTTACTTTGTTCTAGAAGTCAAAGATGCTTTCAAAATGAATGCTTGAAACACGTCCCCCACCCATGGCACCACTTGGTGGTACCACTACAGCAACAATCTGATAGCAGGAAATGATAGTCCTAGGGGCCCTCTACCTTGCCCTAGTAATGATTTGAAGCACACTTCAAAGATAAAGGGTATATTAACTGACCTTTAACCCGTATATTAAAACACAAAGTGAAAAACAACAAAGTTCAGGTTAGCTTACTGGCCCTTTTACATCCCCGGGACCCTTCCAAAACCTGGCAAGTGGTTCTCCCTAAGGTCCTTAACCTTTCACTAGTGTTACTTTGTTCTAGTAGCCAAAGATGCATTCAAAATGAATGCTTGAAATACGTGCCCCACCCATGGCACCACTTGGTGGTACCACTACAGCAACATTCTGATAGCGGGAAATGATAGTCCTAGGGGCCCTCTACCTTGCCCTAGTAATGATTTGAAGCACACTTCAAAGAAAAGGGGTATAATAGCTGACCTTTAACCCGTATATTAAAACACAATGTGAAAAACAACAAAGTTCAGGTTAGCTAACTGGCCCTTTTACTTCCCCGGGACCCTTCCAAAACCTGGCAAGTGATTCTCCCTAAGGTCCTTAACCTTTCACTAGTGTTACTTTGTTCTAGTAACCAAAGATGCATTCAAAATGAATGCTTGAAATACGTGCCCCACCCATGGCACCACTTGGTGGTACCACTACAGCAACATTCTGATAGCGGGAAATGATAGTCCTAGGAGCCCTCTACCTTGTCCCAGTTATGATTTGAAGCACACTTCAAAGATAAGGGGTATAATAGCTGACCTTTAACCCGTATATTAAAACACAAAGTGAAAAACAACAAAGTTCAGGCTAGTTTACTGGCCCTTTTTCTTCAACAGGACCCTTCGAAAACCTGGCAAATGGTTCTCCCTAAAGTCCTCAACCTTTCACTAGTGTTACTTTGTTCTAGTAGCCAAAGATGCTTTCAAAATGAATGCTTGAAATACGTGCCCCACCCGTGGCACCACTTGGTGGTACCACTACAGCAACATTCTGATAGCGGGAAATGATAGTCCTAGGGGCCCTCTACCTTGTCCCAGTAATGATGTGAAGCACACTTCAAAGTTAAGGGGGTATAATAGCTGACCTTTAACCCGTATATTAAAACACAATGTGAAAAACAACAAAGTTCAGGTTAGCTTACTGGCCCTTTTTCTTCAACACGACCCTTCGAAAACCTGGCAAGTGGTTCTCCCTAAGGTCCTTAACCTTTCACTAGTGTTACTTTGTTCTGGTAGCCAAAGATTCTTTCAAAATGAATGCTTGAAATACGTGCCCCACCCATGGCACCACTTGGTGGTACCACTACAGCAACATTCTGATAGCGGGAAATGATAGTCCAAGGGACCCTCTACCTTGCCCCAATAATGATTTGAAGCACACTTCAAAGATAAGAGGTATAATAGCTGACCTTTAACCCGTATATTAAAACACAAAGTGAAAAAACAACAAATTTCAGGTTAGCTTACTGGCCCCTTCCTTTCCTAGGGACACTTCCAAAACCTGGCAAGTGGTTCTCCCTAAGGTCCTTAACCTTTCACTAGTGTTACTTTGTTCTAGTAGTCAAAGATGCTTTCAAAATGAATGCTTGAAATACGTGCCCCACCCATGGCACCACTTGGTGGTACCAATACCGCAACATTCTGATAGCGGGAAATGATAGTCCTAGGGGCCCTCTACCTTGCCCCAGTAATGATTTGAAGCACACTTCAAAGATAAGGAGTATAACATCTGACTTTTAATCTGTTTATCAATAGACAATGTGAAAAACAACAAAGTTCAGGTTACCTAACTAGCCTTTTCTAGTCATTGGAACCTGTCAAAAAGTTGACAAAGGATACTCCCTAAGGCCCTTAACTTTTTTCCAGTTTAGTGTTAGTTTGTTCTAGTGGTCAATGATGGTTGAAAAATGAAAGCATGAAAGATGTTCCCCACCGTTGGCACCACTTGGTGGTGCCGTTAGTTACAGCCTCAAACCGATTGCGGGAGAGATAGTCCTAGAAATCTTCTATCTTGCACAGTAATGATTTAAAGCACACTTATAAGATAAGAGGTATAATAGCTGCTTGAAATATGTAACCCGCCCTTGGCACCACTTGGTGGTACCACTTCAGCCTAAATTTTATGGCCGTATATAAGAGCCCTGTGGACCCTTTTACCTTGAGCCAGTAATTGTTCGAAGCACACTTCAAGGATCATAACTTAAAATAGATTAAATTACCTTCAAACCCTTATCAATGTAAATATTAGGAGTAAGCAAATTTCAGGTTAGCCTTTTGGCACCATCATGTTCCTGAGACCGGTAAAAGAGCCTAAAAGGGATTCTCTCGGAAGTACTTAACCTATCCAATGCTGTTTTATTCTTAAGCGGTCAAAGATGGTGACATTTTCTTCTTTTTGTTTGTTTGTTTGTTTGTTGTGAAACCGCATAATTTTCCTTATGCAGGTGAGCTTAACTGCCTCCAAGTGTTTGAATTATTAATTAATAATTAAGTGTTGCATTAATTATCTAATTATTAATTATAAATTGTCGAAAATGAGGCATTAAACAGTATTGCGTCAGAGTACTCTCAGTCCTTTGATGAATTTCCTTAGTGGCTGCTAGCTTCTACGGGCTTAATGGCTGCTGTTATTGGCTGCTAGCTTCAGTCTAGTCATTTCTAAAACAGCCTTTTTACTATTTATATTCCTTACTTGGAAGCTTTACGTTCGTAAACAACATAATTGTATAAAGATAAGCATATATACAAATATTTATAATATTTTACAGTATATTCCTTAGATTAATCCAGGGGTTAAAAAATGTACTCTGCTAAATAAGCTAAAACTTATATAAGTATAATATAATATATAAGTAGAAATTCTTCGGTCTTCAATTTATGCATCTTACAATTTCCTCTAAGTTTATCCCAGAGTCTGGTTCTATTGCCCATATCTGCAGATGAAAATCGGACAAAATTTTCACATAATTTTATATTTAATATCTGAGTTGAAAAGTATATCATAATTATAGAGAAGCTTCTACCATTTTTCATGAAAAATACAAAAGAGAATTGTTAAAAGATATACTAATAGATTAAGGGCGAAATAAAAAAAAAAAAGAGCATATATTAATGATGCAAGCAAAAATATTATTATATGAAGGGAATGTAAGAAAAAAGCCTACATACCATGCTTTTCTAAAATTAAAAGAACAAAATAAGCTAGGAGATAGGAACTTTGTACTTGGAAAAAACATGTTACCTGAGGAAGAAGGATAAAATATTTTGAAATTATTTAATTTTGAAAAGAGTTTACATTTTTTGCTTAAAGTAATACGATATCCTACCTCCACCATTCTTGTAACAAAGGTAAGGAAATCTGACCACGTTTCCCAGCCCTATACATTGTCCAACACAAGACAAAACGAACTCTATCTTTCCATTCCACTTTTCCCGCGCACTTTCTTCTGTTGTCTGTTTGCCTGTATGAGTTTCTGGTGGACGAAATGTACGGAGAAAACGGTCTTCTTCAGGCAGTGACGGTACTTCTAAAAGATTCTGTCTGTACATGCTTGATTGCACATTTAGATTCTCATTCGAAGAGGACAGATTTTGTTTCATTGTATAGCTCTATAGTTACTAGCTGCTGCTAATCCAAGGAAAAATCAAAATAAAATTATCTTCGTTTCTTATTTCCTATGTTTGATCTAATGGACTGAACTAACCCACTCGAGTGAGCTATGTTAATTGCTGAGCAGTCAAAAGAAAGTATCACTTTTTTAATGAAACAACCTTTGCTTTATTAAATGTGTCGATCTTTTGTGACATGTAATCCACTGCAGATTTACATATTAGACGCCAAATTAACGCAAATTAATTTCACATGTCTATCACCTAACCCCACATGTATATACTTGTGACAAAGGTCGTAAGCTTCAACCTCGTGTAACAATATACAGAGACTTGGGTTGCCTAGACAAAGCACTTCAATGGAATATCCCTAACCGATTCAATTTTAGATCATTTTTGCTAGGTAGTAATTATGCACTTTCAAAAGTGACAACATTTTGTCACATTTTATACAAGTATATTGTATTCTTTTTAACGAGGTTCGCTCCTGAGCTTTGGAGCAGATTTATATCTTAACCTATATCTCAAAAATTCTGCATAAAGTTTTAATTCTTACAATAAATTTGGATTCTACAATGTCAATTAAACTATATTCAGTTAAAACTCCATGATTAAATTCCATACCAAAAGCATTAAGTGAGGAACTATATTTTGTGGCGGAAGGTTTTTTTTAGAAGAAAATGATCATTTTTTCTCTTTAGAAGTATTTAAAGTATGTTAAGTTTGGATTCCTATTTTTCCATGCAGCCTGCACACAGAGTTATTTTGTGCAGTGAACTGTTTTATACTGGTCCTAAATTATATATCAAATAAACTGTCATGAATTCTATCATCATATTTCATAAATATAGCAAATATATTGTGAAAATCAAGAAAAAAAATCCCTATTCTAAGCTTAAAATTAGCACTATTTTAGTAATATCTAAAAATTAACATCACGGACCCCCACTTTTTATTTTATTTTCTGAATATATAAGATACTTTTAACCATTCTTCTTAAATTCAGTAAAATGTCATTACTTTCAAATGATTTTTTTGCTAGTTAAATTTTAATGCCAGAAAAATGAAATTTTTTGAGTGCAAAAAGGTCAAATAATTGAACATGCGGAGTAATTTGAAATTTTTTTTGTTGTCACAAATTTTAATGTGTCTATTCAAGATGAAATAAGGCTGTGTTTGTTCCCATAATTTATTTGAATAAAAAATATTGGAGGAAAAACTTTAAAAATTGATTTATGTGTAAGACGTATTTACAGTGCAAATAGGTCAAACTAAATGCTCTATAGCGCCAAAAGAAGCGCATTAACCCTCATTTTTTGTTTTGATTTTTAATTAAGCTATGTGTATAAATTCTAAAAATATACTTGATAAAAAATTCTCATTACTTTTGATGGCAGGATCCAACCTCCTTAAATCTGATTACATGTACACAATTACTAAATGTGTTGCTTGTGATACAAATTAATGGCAGATTTATTCCAAAGAATTCATTTCTGTATTCAAATTCAAAATTCAAATCAGGGCCGAAATTGACTTAAGTGAGCGTTTTGGTCCTTGGGCCTCTTGTTTATTTATTGCGAATCATATTGATAAAATGTAATATTCAAACTGGATCAATTTTACATTGAAATTGATCCAGTTAAAATATTACATTTTATCAATATGATTCGCAATAAATAAACAAGAGGCCCAAGGACCAAAACGCTCACTTAAGTCAATTTCGGCCCTGCTGTTCTTCATCAGCAGATTTTTTTTTAATTTTCCACTTTAATTTCATTAGAATTTTGACACCATATTGTAGATCGAAATTTATCCCTAAAGGAACGATGATTTAATCAAAGTTGAGTCTATACAACATTGGAATGTTAATTTTAATGTCAACACGATGAACATGGCCCTGCTGTTCTAGAGAAAATTTTTGTCCTTTCGGCCCATTAACCCTAGCCCTCGTAATTTAAACAAAAAAATGATTCCACTTGGGAATGGTTTGTTTCATAAATATGATTAGTCTTGCTATTCTTGAAAAGATTCCTTTCTGGGCATGTACAAAATTGCACCAGTCACTATTTTATCATCACTATCTTGATTAAAATAACAAGAAAAACACTAGAGTTGTGATGAAATAGATACAAACACAAAGAGTTTAATTTCTCGTGTGAAACATGTACTAAGTATGTTGTTAAACTTTTCCACTCGCCATTCGATTTGGTCCCTTGCTTTGCCCGGCAACAAACCTCACGGTGGTACTCGGGAAGAGTTTACCAAGGAATACTTAAGATTTCACAAACCGACTTACGAGTATATCCCTCAGGATCTTTTCTATCGCCATTTCGATTTGGTCCCTTGCTAATTAAATAATTAAATATTGAATCTCAGTCACTAAATGTATTGTACCACATCCATTTGTCAACGTGATGGTTGACAAATCGGAACGCTTTCTTAACTAATATATACATTCTTATTGGGAACTTTTGTCTTCTCTCCGAATTCGAGTACTTTCGTCACGCCAAAAATAAATAAGTTCTTATAAATTGTGATGTCAAAAATCTAATAATTTTAATTTTGGACCGATATTGATATGTCTGGTCTTATATCAAAATTATTAGACTGTTTCCCCCCAACATTAAAATTAATAGGTTGATTCCTAGAGTAGAATTACATGTGCAGTAAAATACATTTTACTTGCGACGTTTAGAAAATATTTTTTACGTGTATATCCTGAATAACTTAAACACACAACATAATTATCGTATGATTTTGTTTTATTAAATTAGATTTATGACTTGAAGTTTATTTTCCGAAGAAGCTTGTTAACTTCATCTACATCATGTTCTACTTCCATTCGAATTTTCTCTCGTAGTTGGAGTCTTTCTGTTTCTTTTTCAAAATCTTCCTTAAGTTCGTTTAGTTTGATTTCATACTGGGAAATTGGAATATTAAGTTTTCCACAATCTATAAGTTCACTCTCTGAATCACAATCAATGGACTCAATTGGAGAGAGTGAGGGTGTTCGAGCAGTTTTCTTGCGGTATAATGAAGGTTTGTACTTTCTTTTCACTTGCTGGCAGTTTCGATTCTTTGAAGAATTGGGTCGTTTCTGTGGTAATTTAGTAGTTTCCATGCTACTCAATGACATTCTATTATCAGCAAAATAAACCGAGTCTGTCTGGTGAAATGTAAGTAAACTCTGCTCATCCACGTCTTTGTCGATTACATTATTTGCATTTGTCTTTGCAAAATCGTTCTCCAAGTTTCTCACATTTTCTCTATACTTGTCTTCAAACTTATCCCGTATGGCTTGGGATCTTTTCTCTAGCTGTTTTTCTACTTGAACAAAAAATTGGTTGGAGAAATGATTTCGATTTAAAAGCAAAATGTTATCAATCATGTCTAAGAGTTTTCGCACTTGGACCTCAGACTCTCTTCCCGTACAGTTGTTATCAAAAGCAATATATCTTCGATTACAAGCTGTCAATGCTTCTTGAATTTTTTCTGGAACCTCATTGACGTATCCAAATATGGTAACCCCTTCGTATATCAAATCATCCTTCCTTGTAAATAAAATAATCAGATGATGGGGAACTTCACTGCCAAATGTTTGAATCATTTTGAAGTATGTTTGTTCATCGTCATTATTAATGATTCCAATCCCCACCACAAAAACGAACACGTGAGGACCCGGGGATGAGAGAGCAACAGCATTCAAAAGTTCCTCTTCATTATCCCGGTTACAAATATCTGGTGTATCAACAACAACCAATCGTCTATCAAAGCGCTCACAAGTTCCGTAACGACATTTCTTAATATGTGAATTCAAGGAATCATCAAACCCAGAGTTTCCAAGGATAGTGTTGGCTGTGGCTGTTTTGCCAGAATTTCTCTTTCCTATCAAAATGATTCTTATTTCTTCATTCTCTTCGGCTATGTCCTCCCATGCTCTGCTGACGTCATCTACACAAAAATATTAATTGGCAGAAGTTAAGATCAGTTCTATACATGCACTGCTTTTAGTATCTCTGTTACCTTAACGTTCAGTCGCCCGCGTGGCGCAGTGGTTAGAGCGTCTGCTCTAGAGTCGCGGAGTAAGGAGTTGATCCTTAAGTCGCGGGTTCGAATCCCAGTGTAGGACGTGGAGACCGGTCCTTTGGATGAGACCGTATAAACCGAGGTCCCGTGTCGCAGTAGATGCTGGCACGAAAAAGATCCGTCACTGCTCAACGGCCCTAAGTGTCGAGTATAGGTCAAAATTTGCAGCTCTCCACCGGCAAGTGGTGGCGTCTCCACTTGAGTGAAAAATTCTCGAAAGGGACGTTAAATAACCAAAAAAAAAAAAAAAAAAAAAAAAAAAAATTGCGTCCTGTTACGTAATGCACATATTACTTAACTTCGATAGGCAAACACTTTTTTGACCATCTTGTAAAAGTTTCACTGGATACTTTATCATTATAATCGAGAGAAAGTGATGAAAATATAATATAATAACGCACCTCTATTTTTATTTGTAAGAGGAAATTTGTGAAGATATGAAGTATATTATGACTTGACTATCTTATAAGAATTTTTCGTTGGAAAAAAAAGTTGAAATCATAATTATATTTATATGTAATATCGTCAATTTCCTTGGCCGAACACTTTCGAGTTTTCAATTAAAAAACACTCAATACTCAAGAATCAATACCTGGTATCTCCAATCGCAGGTCCTCAAGATTAGGTACCTCAAATTCATCTCTCTGGGTTGTTGACATAAACATCCGGGTCCAACCATTTGTCGCTGGAACAGGCGATGGGTCACAGAAAAAAATAATTTTAACAATAAGAGATACCTATGTCTTGAGCACATAGAGGTCGACTAGCTGAAAAGCAATTTTTTAAATAATCATTTCAGAATAGTTACCTTGAGGTACACGTATATGGCAGTACTCTCAAATAGGTTGGTTGAAATCTGATTTTTTAAAATTCATTCTATCCAATAAGGTTAGAATATTTAATTACAAAAAGCATTTGGTTAAAAAAAAACAGTTGTATATGATGTATGTGTACAGAAAATGTATACAAAAAAGGGCGTATACCTGTACCAGGACGGCTGTTTGGACACTCTGGTAGAATGATCACCTCCTCCTCACAGTCTATTTGTTCTATTGGATTGGGGTGGTTCTTACCGTTATCTCTGCTGCTTAATAAACCTGTGGGTATTACATATCGATAAATCATTCTGTATGTCTGTCATATATATAAATATGGGTTTACATGTATAAACCAATAATTACTAGATTTGCACGTTTAATAGGGCATTATCAAAGTGTTTCGCAAACTCATCATATTTGTATTTTGCGTATTTCTGTTCATAATCTGATGATAAGCTGTTTATTTCCTTTTTATTATTCCGCTTACAATTTCCCACATCACTGGCGTATATACATAGACCTTACCGGACTTTGGACGACAGGCAGGAAGTTTGATATGTTTCTCTCTTTCCTTCGAGGTCCTTGGTGTTACCATAGCTTCAAACTGAGCTGTAAAACATTATACTGATGTATGTCTTAAGAGCAAACATTTTAATCTATAAAATAATGAATAAATAAAGAAAAAACTAATTTAAAACTAAATTAAACTACGATATTAAATTTAGATTGAAAAGCTTAGCTCAAACTTTTGTCAGTTGAAAATCAATAGCATAAAAATACAACCTTGTAAACACTTCATACAACCATTTTTATACAATAGATTAAAGACCAGGCTTAAAGACAGACAGCAGTTTCCTCAATAAAAATAGAACTCGGAAAATGTCATATCTAGCAATTGTGATCTTACGATTCATCATCTACAAACTTCCTTTGTTTAAACTCATTCTAATTCTACACAAAAGTAATTTGAAGTTGATTAAACAGATGCTTGGGTTCTTTATTGACGATTACTATTTATGCAGTCTTTGGAAATCAGGTCTTCTAACAATTTGGGTAATAATTGTGCTCCTTTATTAGCTGACCTATTTTTGCACTCATATGAAGCAGAATTAATTTTTTTTTTTTAAAAACTGCTACATGAAAAGTCTCTTTTCGTGGCCTTTATTTCGACATTTAGGTATAATGACGATGTTCAATCAATAAACAATATTTATTCTGATTAACAGGTTGATTCGATATATCACACTAATTCGAAAAAAAAACACACCACAGAGTGTGACATATCTCATATCTGGATGTTTAACTCGATCAAGAGAAAGGGCTCATGGCGAGTTTGACAGCGGAAAGTTACCCTTTCACGGCACCTAATCCCATCTCTGATTTTGTCGGGAATTTATGTTTAGTCTGATCTCGATTTGTTGTTTAATTAAAATTGAGCATTTTATGCAACTGTCAATAGTTTTGAAATTATAACATATATATTCTACGGTAGGAATGGGGGGGGGGGGGGCATTAAAATATTGACATTAAAATACATTTGTCAAAAGTTTTCGGAGATATTTCATATTAGTGTAGATCTAACTTTTGGTCTATGTTGGATTTATGATTACGTAATGAAAAAGCTAAAGATAACGAACATTGATCGATCTCAAAGAGATCTATAAACAATACAAATTTGTGAAAAGGGCACAGAACACGGACCCTCGAAATTTCCACAGGTGAGATCAGGTGCCTAAGAGGAGTAAGCATCCCCTGTTGACCGGACACACCCGCCGTAGGCCCTATGTATGGACCAGGTAGATGGAACATTCCATAGTCAAATTTAGTATAAAAACAAAGCCTTACAAGTTGGTATGCAACACGTCAGCCAAAATATGGCTCAATGATAGGTAATATTTGCTAACAAGGCCATCATATATAACGACCGTAGAATTTACAAATGCTGATTTTAAATGATGTTGTTGAAATCCCTGTAACATCAACTTATCTGTCAGTAGCCTGCATTGCTTTAAAACTTGATCGTACTCAGAGCATGCTCTTGAGTATCAAATAAGTTAGGAGACGCAAACACCATATATACTCGATAGCGGAATATTACTACATAAATAAGGAAAGTTGGCGACTGAAGAGGTGAAGTGATTTCGTTTAATTGCAATTTTCATTCAATTTAGTTGTAAAGTTCGCCCTTATTGTCTTTAGTCAGTAAGACATCCAAATATGAAAGAGATGTGGCAGACTCTGTGGTGTCTTTTATTACAAGTTCACTGGGATATATCAAGTCGGCATATGAATTGAATTGACTATTTTCAATTAATAAACGCCGTCAATATATCTGAATGTGGAGCTGAAGGCCACAGCGAGTGTTTTCTTCTTCTCATATAGAAGTTTTTGAATAAATTCTGCTTCATTGGAGTACAAAAACATGTCGACTAATAAAGGACCACAAATAGTTCCCATCTGTATTCCAACAGTTTTGGGGAAATTGGAAGACATAGTCTCCAAAGACTACATAAATGTTGGCAATGAGGAACGCCAGCATCCTTTTAATATCAACTTCAGAGTATTTGTGTATAGAACCAGAGTGGATTTTAACAAAATTATTTTGTTAATGATCAAACACAAAATATGAAAACTTCCGAGTTCCATTTTTATTGAAGAAGCAGTTGTCTTTGATATCAAAAAGCTTAATTTTAATTTATCCTGAGGAATGGTTGTATAATGTGTATAAATGTCGTGTGTATACACATATGTGTATATATGTACTTTTTGACATTATTGACTTTTAAAAACTTTGATGATTTTAAATTTTCTAAGGTTCTTTGGAGTTTTGCAGAATCCACATATGATTTAGTAGATTTACACCACTTATAGAATAAACTGTAGTACAGTTCGTCTGAAGTTTCTCCTTTACAGCAGTGAATATGTTTTAAGGAGTAAAGATAGGGGTTTGGTAGAGCATTTGCTGGACCCGGCAATTTATCTTTATTTGTAAGAATTTTTATGACGTTTGGGAATCCAGTATAGACCCTTTTCCTATGACACATTTTGCTTAGGAGTTATTCCCCTTAGCCGCCATCTTGTATGGCAAAGCAGTGAATTTACCTCTTTGAGCAACCAATTTTAAACATGCATTCAAGAAAAATATGGGGGAAAATATTTACAATCTTATTATCATGAATTAATAGAGGATATAACAAATGTGTATTCATAAGAAAAATAGTGTTATCTTTACCTCAGTAACCAGTATAAGAAATTGAACTTGGTTGAATAATGAAGGGATCTGGGAATGTTACCCTACAATATGGCGGCTAAGGGAAATAACTCCTAGGCAAAATATGTCATAGGAAAATGGTCTATAGGGAGGGTAGATCGAACTCATCTTTGACTGGAATGTTAAAAGTATTTCACTGAAATGTGATTTTGAAGAATTTTATACTTAGAAAGTGAACTGTGAGTAAAAGTTGAATTTCAAGACGCAGAATGAAAACAAAAATTCTTCTAGAACACGATTATAATAATGAGCCTTAAAAACACATCGATATTATATGTATAGTTTTGGTACACCTCAATACTTGAATCTAATCAAGATTTTCCCAGATTCATCAAAAATGGTTTCAGAAAGTTAACATAGGGAAGAGCTATATATTATTGTGATTGTCCGGATAACAGCAGAAAAAGACACATTCAAACCTTATCCCTCCAATGTTGCAAATGGCATTGTTAAGATGAATGCCTAAATTTGTGGGTTTTTTAACTCAGTTTCCTGAGAGTAGCAATTAAATTGACATCTTAATTTGATATTAGTAATAGACATACCTGTCCTTGGCCGGCTGACGGAGAGTTGGTGTATACCTAGGGACAGTGAACCAACAGAAATTCTCGGGGGTTTCATCCGAGACTTTGATGATCGAACGCGGCCTGTAAATGAAAAAAAAAAATAGATGGAAAATAATAAAGATAAGTAACGACAATAATTCCATTGCCTCCTAATTAGCAATGAAATGAAAGTAAATTATTTAATTTAAGTAAACGTGCTTTATAGTATCATATATACTAGTAAATGAATACGTACATGTCATGATGCTGTTTTTCTCTCTGTGCTTTTTTTCTGAGTGATGTTTAGTTCTCTATAATCATGATACCATTTCTCTTTGGTTCGTTAAAGAAAATTAAAGTTACAAAGATTACCGTAATAATTAAAAGGACAGCAAAAGGAAAAGAACAAAACGACCATTTGTCTTAAGGAAATGAAAAAAAGGCTTTAATCTGATCTATTGTAAACATGTCATGGTGTTTGTTCTATAAGAAGGGCTTCATTGTCAGTGCTCCCTGATCATATATCGTGTTTCAAAAAAAATACTAACTGAACTGGATGAGTCAGACATCGTGTATTAAAAGAAAGAAGGATTGTCAAAAAGTCTTTAATTTCAAAATGTTTCTTTTTCAAGTCAATAGCATTTGGTAAATAGTTCAATGCAAATAACATGCACTTTGAAACCGGGTGAAATCTGCACGGTACGAAAAATACATGTATCTCTTAATTGTCGTGGCAAATAGAAGTACATGTATACTGTATAATATTCCATATACATGTACATGTGGACTACTTTATAATAAATTTTGAAGAAGAAGGTACGGTTTTAACTTTATTGTGCCCTAAAAATTTAATGTTTTCAAAAAAGTTTTGAAACTGGCTTAGGAATTAGTTGAGTATATGACTGCAATAAATCAGGAAAGAATATGGCATGAAGGAGTACCATTCTTGAAAAATGACGTCATTTTTTTTATGCATTTCTCTATTTTAAACAGAAAAAGCCTCAAAATGCCCCATTTCAAGGGTTATTTTCCTTAAGAAAATATTGTCCACAGCCGTCGCCCACTTTTATTTTCGGATATGTTGTGTAAAATTCTTTGAAAAATCACATATCTCAAAATCTTTGTGGGCGATGCCTGTGGACAATATTATCTGAAAGAAAATTCCATTGAAAATGAGTGTCTTCTGCATCTTTTTAAGAAAATACGGGAAAATGCACAAGTTTATGACGTCACAATTAGCATTAAGAAGGTCATGTGAGAAAAATGATTTGTATGATCTTTCTACATGGAATTTCAATGATTCAGAAAAAAGGAGTTATAATTTTTTACATCACTTTTATTTTTAAGAAAAACACAGGGCAAGATTTGTATTGAAACCGTACCTTGTTCTTTACCATTTATAACCAGAAATGCACTGAAATAATATTTTTATGCTCAAAGGAAAGGTTGAAATCTTATTTTCAATCGAATATTATTTTTGTAGATAAATAGTTTAAGAATGCAAAGTAAATTCAAGAATACTCCAATTGTTATATTTTTGTAATTCAAACTTTATACCATTAAATGTATTATAATCTAGTCTGCAACATGTATCTCTTTAATACTCTCTGAACAATTGTACTTTCTTTAGGAGAGCTACAGTATAACTCGGTTATAAGGAAATCAAAGGGACCTCAAAATTTACTTCCTTAATAACCCAGATTCTTTATAACCGGATAAGAAACAGTGAAAAGTCGCCTAGGGGATTCATAAAAAAGTCCTTATAACCGAGATTACCTTATATCCGAGTTCTTAATAACCGAATTTTACTGTTTGTAGTTAAATTGTAAAAACCTTTTAATCCTCTTGTGAGTGAACAAAATCATATCGCAAAAGTCTAAACGAAAATTAAATTCGTAGGCATATATAGTACATGTATATTAAATTTAAACAATTTTCATTTTTTCAACTAAAAGGATTTCACCATAGGCTTGAATTTCTTTATAAGACATCTCCCATTCTTCCTCCGTACAAGGTCTTTTTTAAAGGTAAAATACGGAAAATGTTATAAATTAAACAAAAGAAAAAAAGTTTATACAAAGTACATGTACTAATAAATATCCGGTAACTCTGATTTAGCAAATGAATTTGACCTAAGTAACAACTGCAAAATACGTGTATTAAAATAAGTGATCTTGACATTTAGTTGAATCAGCACTGTATGAACAGTCAACCAAATTGATGAAAATTATCGTCAGACTTTGTAACAAATATATTTATCAAATGTGTTAATTTTTGCAGCAAACCACTGATTTCTGGTTTGCGAAGGAATTTTCTACAGAGGTTAAAACTGCAAAACACTACAAAGAAGGGAGTCAGTATATGGATTTGAGTCAATGAATATGCAAGCCATAAGTCATTCATGTTGAATATCAAATGTGCATTATTTACATCAACTTTTGCAACCAAATTTATTGTCTCTCTTGATAGATTAAAATCTTCGCTGGTGTGAGGAATCGTATTGCAGACAAAATTGCAATTTAGATTTTTGGCTCATTCTACGTACAGAGGTGCCAAATTGCATAGCTTAGGGTTTTATCTGACGACAGTCTCTCAAAAACGCCTAGTGACTATTTTCTAGGTAAGAGAAACTCGGTCTCTCAGAAGACCCGTTTAAACTATACTCAATCAATTATAGTAATTGATTGCAACTTACCTTCGTGAAAGATGCTAAAGAATTAAAGAGTGTGCTAGTTTGGTCCTGATTAAGACTGTTGCACGAGTGTCTAACTTAACAATAAATGACTTTATTGTTCAAAATATTATTCAATCGTAGATATTAAAACTCTGTATAAAGCAGAAGAGTAGAGGTTTGTGAATATTGGCATAATGAGAATTTATTTATTCAATAAACTGCATTACCAGTGTACAAAACTGCATCGCACAACATTCCTTCGTAATGCATTCTGATAACAGGATACACTAGCACAATATTTGGCTAAAGAAGTAGCTTAGTCAATTATATTCCATATGACGAAAATATAAATTACAATCATTTGCTATAATTTTCAATTGAAGTTTCAATGTTTAAATTTTGAAATTTTAACGACAGGTTGTATTTGCTGACAAGGTCATTGCATCGACCATAGTATTTGCAAAATTGTTGACTTTAAACAAGACTGTTGATATACTTGTTTCATCAACTTATTTGTCAATAGCTTGCCTCGTTTCACAAATTGTTCGTACGTAGAGCATGCTCTTGCGTATCGAATCAAGTGGGAGACATAAACTTCATCTGCAGGTGATAATGGTATATTGCTACATAAATAAAGGAAGTTGGGGATAGAAAAAATTAAGTCATCACGTTTATCACAGAGTTTTGTTGTAAGGTTATGTGTACCATTAACGTCTTTTTCTAGTAAAATATCCAAAAATGATGTGACAGATTCTGTGGTATCTTTTATTTTGAGTTCAAAGGGATATATCGAATCATCGTAGGAATGAAATATTGTTAATTAATAAAACGTCGTTGATATATCTACATATTGAATAGAAGGCCACAGCAAAAGACTTCTTTTCATGTAGAAGTTTTTGAATAAATTCTGTATGAATACAAAAATATGTCTGTTCATAACGGGGCTCAATTTTTTACCCATTAGGAATTCCCGACAGATTTTTGGAAAATTGTTGGAAGACTTGATCTTCAAAAACTAAATAGATATTGTCAATCAGAAACTCAAGCATCTTTTGAATATCAACTTCGGAGTTCTTGTGTATTCAATCAGAATATTTTTAACAAAATAATTTTCCAAATGAGTAATGTTTTCTGATGAAGTTAAAACTTCAAAACACTACAATTAAGGAAATAAAGCAAATCCCTTGGCATTAGTGTTTATTTACTTGAATGAATACATTGCGTTATTATATCTTGCAGTTTAAGCACATTTTTGGCCAACCAAAGTAACTCAGTCAATTAAAAGTCCGTATGGTGAAAATATAAAAAAAAATAACCTTCTGCTAGAATTTTTACAGTTTCTTGAGTCAGCTGATTAAAGTTTCATCCGGATTCAGTAGACTTTGAAATATTTCATGCATATGATCATGAAATTAAAAGACTATGGTCCGTGTACCAGCATGATCTCTTTTTGAAGTTGATCTTCTATTTCTGGATCAAAGTTACAAAAAATAAATAAATAAAATGCTATTTTGACATCAATTTTATTGAATACAATTCTTACAGTACAAGTTTAAATACTATAATTAACACAGTGAAGTTATCAAATCATGAAGCACTAACTATACTTGAACCGACTTTTTCATATTTTTGACAACGTGATCATGATGCAGTTTAAAAATATTTTCGAAAAAGTCATAAAGTTTTTCATGAATTTTAATTGTTAGTTTGCCATCAATGACTTTTTCTAATAAAACATCCAAATGCGTCAGGCTCTGTGGCGTCAAATCAACGTAGGATTGCTTAAAATTGAAAAAAAAAACAAACCGTCATCGTTATATCTTAATGTCGAACAGAAGGTCACTGCAATAGACTTCTTCTTTTCAAGTAGAAATTTTTGAATAAATTCTGCTTTATTAAAACTATCACTGACATTTCTATGTATACTTATATATCGAGATAAGTGGATTACACAATCACATCGCATGTTGGAAACCATAGTATTCATTATCGAAAAACTTTCAATATCATTTCGACGATCGCTTGTATGTAAGTCAAAACTGCTAAAAGACTTTTTTGCTACACTAGCTATAAAGCTATAGGGCTTACGAGGCCGTCAAACTTAGGTCTCCTTTTCCCATGCATGATATTTGCATCTTAGAAGAACTTAATTAACATATGAAATTATCGTATCACAGTTAAAAGTCCACTTAGTTTTCAACAGGCAGCAATTTACACTACTTATCGTATTCGAAAGAGGTGGGGCAGCCAGAAAAACTGACAGGCCAAAAGAAGTAAATTGTTTACGAAATCCTATGCAGTCTTTCAATGAACATTTCAACAGTAAAAGGTTAGTCTCTCCTCTCCTCGATACTATGCCTGCAATATATCAAAATTGTGTAGTCTTTAGAATCACCATAACTTTGGGAAAGAGATTTAAAGAAAAAAGACTTAATTGCCTACCAAACATTCTTATCAGTCAAAATATATACAAAATTACGGACATTATCACGTTACATTTATAACGTTCATACTGCTATTCCAGTCTAACAATGCATCTGATATTTTTTAGCAGCGCACTCTATCAACCAAATACATATTATCGATTTTTTTTAAACTTGTTTGTAATTCGGGCACAAAAATATGCGTTCGACACAAGTCCTTGGCTAATCAAATAATTAAAAAAATCACTCAGTGGTCGTATGATAGATTATGCTTATGGGGAATTGTTAATTTACATTGTAAACAAAAGATCGCAGTTTAAGAAAACCAAAACAAAAAACAAAACGTAAAAAACAAACCAAAAAAATTAGCATTGTTACTTTTGTATCAGATGCTTCCAAAAATACACCACAAGTATATCTCTCTTCGATCCTGAAAATCGATAAAAGCCTTCTCTTCAAACAATTACATCCACTTTTTAGTGCACAAACTTATCTTAATCTTTTTTAGACTGTTCATATAATTTGAGTTTAACTGTCTGATGTGAATATAACTAAAGCTTTGTATCGTAAGCTAAAACGCATCCAGGTGCCTCGCCAAAAAAAAGTATGTCCTTCTGCATGCATGTTATTTCTTGGATTAATGCTAGAAGACGGAGAATGATTGCATGTATATATGCATTCCTTGGATTTTTGAGTTCCTTGCTTAATTACATCATAAAGAAATATTGGATTGTTTCGTGGCGTCTTAGTCTGAACGGCGCACGTCATCTTTATTTCAAAAAATCGTGAATGTGGTCTTTTGTAAAACTAATAACGTAGAATTTACTATGGTGTATTCTATAGTGTATTTGATGAGAAAGAGAGAACTATACTTGGATCCGCCAAGCCGTATTTTCTCCTTAATCAATTTCTCATTAATCTTGAACGAATGTAGCCAGAGATATTTTTAAGCTCGGTTTGTATTTTATCCATTAACACTATTGATCTACACGTTTAAACTAACTGCATCTGGCTTAATGTTTTATATACGTAACAGACACCCTTATATTGTCTCGAGACACGTACACGTGCAGAGATCGAGCAGTGTAGAACGCATTCCCACTGGCTTTTTCCCTCCTCCATACCTGTCATAACGTGTTGTCAACTACAGCATCATTAAGTGATTCACGGTCTTGTAATTGCTGCACAGTTTGTGAAGAATCAGGAAGCATTCCTTGTTTTAACGGAAGTCTGACTCTTTGGCCATGGCTGAGGATCTACCAGGCGCGCTTTCGGGGCCTTCTAAACGCCCGGGATGTACTGTTGTGGTCGCTATGGATGGTAGTTTACACTCCCAACATGCCTTTGAATGTAAGTTAAAAATTTGAAATTTTATAAAAATTGCGCAGTTTTTATATGTGTTGTCATGCATTTCATTCAAAGTCGTAGTTTGATCATTGTTTACCATTGGCACGTTTGACCTAATTTAACCTTTTACATATTATGGCGCTCTCCAAGTGACAAAATTTAAGCATTTGTATTCAAATGAAAGTAACCCAGTTCTCGTGTTAATCATAGAAGTTGTAAAATAGTGTACGTTACTATTTTTACTCTTTCAGGGTATGTAGAAAACATGTATAAGAAGGGCGACAAGGTTGTATTAGTTCACTGTCCAGAATACAAGACACTCATCAATTCACGTAAGTATACTGATGTAATGATGTATACGTAACGCGAGCACTTCGAAATTACCTATTGTATATATTCAATTTTAAACATAATACTCAGCAAACAGACTGTTGAAACTTTATAAATTTTACGTCCATCACCACTGAAATCCACTTTTTTCTTCACAATGTTAGAGTCTCTCAGAGACATAATAACATTTATTTCTGCACAGCACTCTAGAGAGGTGCATTTTTCTGAAAGTTAAGTTGATGTATGTTTAAACATCCAGAAAAGACTTAAAATTGGCTTACTACATTAGCAACAGTGTAAGTAAAAAAGAGAATAAAGCATGCAGCAAAGCATCATTCAACCCTCTGTGGTATTGTTTAAATGGATGCAACAGTAATTTAAAATAAATGTTTCCTTGCAGGGAGATTAAAATACATCTAGTTTTTTCCTACATTCTGCATCGTGCTTATATTTTAGATTACTAGTAAATTCTTGTACATGTATATATAGTAGGGAGCTATTAGTTTTTTATTTACAAACGTAAAAATGCGATAAGTAGGTCAATAGCTGATCTGACTCAGAATATTTCATTGAAGAGTCAGGGACAATTCTTCATAGTCAGTCCCTATCTATAAATATAACGTTTCCAGAAACAAGTTTACGAGGGAAGCTACAGATGCATTATTGTCTGGTTAAAGAAATATGAAGCATGGGACTTACGAATTGATTTTCATGAAAGAAAATCCATTGCTCGCCATTGTAACTATGCGATAAATTACATTTAGAACGTTGTTATCATAGCTGGCTTGCACGTTTATTGAAATACCGTAAATGCCGAACTTGAAATATTCAATCAAAAGATTTGTAGTAAGCCATTGCTGCATTCAAACTGAAATAAAAGCAGTACTTTTCATTCAGAACCCAATTTATAGATAATATTGAAACATGGAGGTGTGTATTATATAGATGAAGTAATTAACACATAAGAATAAATATTGACCATGTTGACATGTTGGAAATTATAAAACAAAACTCTTTTGAAATTTGACCAATTGAAAAAAAATAGAACATGACATCTCTCGTCCTATCCTTTCTTTTGATTTCCGTTTCATCCACTCAGTAGATTCAAAATTAAAACAGCTAAACAAAGAATACCGGTATGTTTAACATGAGCATTTCACTCTATATTTAAATACTCATTGAACAGAAATTAACTAGTTTATTAATTACATGTAATTTAGGTATTTTATTATTATTATTGGGGGGGGGGGGGGGGGATGCATGGGTATCCCGGTATAACTTACTAGGTAAAACAATAATTTAAATTTCAAACCTGTAAATTGTGAAATGGAAAGCAGGTTTTTTTTCTTCTGGAAAGCTCATGACCTGGTGTACGTGTCTTTCATTCTTGGAATAAGGAGATTGTCTTGGAAATGCTAATGATAAATGATTCTTATCACGTTATTTGCTTTCTAAGTCGGTTTTGCTTTAATAATAGATGAAGTTTTATCTTTGTATTCGGTCCAAGACCCTTTGGAATTAACCAGATCTTTTTTTTTTAAACACATGCAATGACAAGAAGGTCACGAATGAGCTGTTTAATATAAAGGTACACATGATTTTCAAACTCGCTGAAGATATAACCAAATTGTAATCCCTTGATATTTATTGAAAAATAGTATATTATATTTTACTTTTAACGGTTTTTAAAACTTGTTATGATTAGTACGTGTGCTTGTTATCTGTTACAAGAGCACCAATTGTTATCATAGTGTTTTTCCTGGTATACTTTATTTTAACAAATAAGATATACAGATTAAAATACTTGAAATTATCTCATGTACCAGAGACATTGTATTTATGTCTCTGCATGTACTGAGAATGAAAAAACGACAAATTCAATGAATATTGCCCTAAATACACAATGAATACTGCCCTAAATACACAATGAATATTGCCCTAAATACACAATAAATATTGCCCTAAATACACAATGAATATTGCCCTAAATACACAATGAATGTTGCCCTAAATACACAATGAATGTTGCCCTAAATACACAATGAATATTGCCCTAAATACACAATGAATATTGCCCTAAATACACAATGCTCGTTGGTGAAAGGAGACAGGTTAACGCTTAAAGCAGCACCACGAAGTACATGTATGAATGAATTTCAGATCGTTTTTAGTATTTCCAAAGCTGAGATGTCGATAAGACTCTTTATCTATGCAATGTGGCACCCTGTCTATTCTTTGTAAAGTTACATTCTGGTTAAAGCTTAACGCAACGTAGTTTGAACTTTATTGTCTTTTCCCCTGGAGTTGAAGAGTTCCAATACTCAAAGGAACTGTGTTACATTTTAATGTCTATATATATATGCTGTTGTACACTTCTTCTAAAACAAGTTTGGATAAACAAAACATCTAGAATATATGTTTAGTAATTTTTGTATATTTTTCTTTGAATTATACAAAAATTTTCATCAATTGATATCTTTTCGAAACCCCTGGTAATGCATGCTGATTTCTTGTCTATGAACATCTGACGGCACTATAATCTTAAATTAAGATTATCTTGAAAAAATATCAGTAGGTAAGGTACGTTGCCTATGTACTTAATTCTAAAAACAGGTGCCATGTACTACATGGTGCAATGAAAATCGTTTGAAATATTTACTGAATGTTTAGGTAAAAAAAACAATATTTACGAGAAGCGTTCTGCTTTATGACTGTAGAATTACTGCGTGTTTGTGTCCAATGTTTAGAGTGAGCTGTATTGTTAAGTAGAATATGCCTGTCATAGTCATTTAGTGATACAGAGAAGGAAAGGAAGATGATGCTATCACTTATCCCTTGACAGCACAGAGAATCTCGAGTGTACAGTTTTATATACATTACAATAAGTAGTCACAGTAACTTTTATATATTTACCCACTTTTCCAAAACAAAAACATATAGCTCGATGAGGAACTCATTGCATTAAGTTACTATTCTTTTTAAAGTGTTATTACACAGAATGACACTAAATTAACACCACTCGTGTTATGCCAGCTGTGTTAATTGTTCCTATAAAGATACTAATGTCCAGTATGATTAAGACTTATGGGGGTAACTACATGTTGTATGGGTATGGGAGTTGTCGTTGGGAGTGGATAAATGAGTAAAGGTCAAGAAAAGGTCAGAATTGCGATTCTGAAAAAAAGAGACATATATTTATTTTAGATTGGAGCAAATGATTTAAAGCCAGAGAACATAGTACAGTAGAGTACACTTCATTAGAAGTATTGAAAAAGCACAAGTTTTGAAAGCAAATAATATACTTCCTTTTACTGAAAATGGATTGGATAACCATGACGACTGGAAGTATATTACACATGCGTAATACTAAATATGAACTGATATATCAACATTTGAGTGAGGGAGGTGGATTATAATCGGAGGTATACAAAGTAGTATGTTACAAAATGTTGGAACGACGAACCCCCGTGATTCGCACAAGTATCGAACATATATATAAAATTTTTATTGCGTGTAAAAATGAAGGATGCACATTTACATTTTATTCAGTAGCTCAGAATCTCATATATAACAGGTGGATATTAAATATATTAAATTCGTTTATATATATATATATATATATATATATATATATATATATATATATATATATATATATATATATATATATATATATATATATATATATAGAAACAAATTTCATTTCATTCTCTTTGATAGTTCTTACCTTCCGTCATCGCAAGGAAAAATATAAAATGTACATGTTACAAAAAAATACCAAAAAAAATTATCACAGTTATGGAGTAATTTGTGAATTATATCACAGTGTTTTAGGAATGATTTGTAAATAATAAATGTAACAAATATTAATATATTTTTAGCATACTTGACCACGGATCCTTCTAAGGCCTCGGAGTTGGCGAATGAAGAGGAGAGAAAAATCAAAGAAATGTTTGCTGACTGGAAAGATCAAATTAAAAAAGCAGGGGTAATAACACACATTCATGTCAATCAAAATGAATCAATATTGCATAAATATGAAGTTGAAGGTAACGTTGAAAATCTTCACCCCAAGAAAGCCGTTGTCGACTGAGGCGCAGCCGAGTTTGATGATGATTTTCGAGGTGTGAAAATTTTCAATGTTAGCCTCAACTACTTGCAATATTTAAATTTATTAAATTATACTGAATGTCTCATATAAATATATATTACGGTGAATTGTACGCGCAAAATTTTCGAGCAGTCAACTTTTTTTTGGAATATAAACCGTCGTCAGTGTTGACTTTTGATAAGTTCTATTACGCTGGCGTGGTTTCAACATCCACAGGGCAATGATGTTTAAAAAATGTTTCTCGTTGAATCAGATTTAACTGATTTACATGAAAGTATTTTATATGTATATATATATATATGTTTATTAAATAACGTACGAAAAATATCAGGTAATTAAATATTTTGTTGTTTCAAATTTTAAGGCCATTCCAAAACGTCAACTTTTGAACGCTCAAGTAATGAAAACAAATTGGACTGCCTAAGCCACATTTCGGAGGAAAAGACATTCAAATTGCACAGAAAATACAAAATAACTTATAAAAAATGATATATAAATTTCAAAAAAGAACATTGATACTTTTTTTATAATATTGAAACTATTGATAATAGTTCAAAACAGAGTAAAATATATGTTTTTCCGAAAGTTTATAAAAAAGATGAGGTTGAGACTTGTAAGTAAGATTTTTTTTTATATCTCTAAAGATTATAAGTAAATATCTTTAAATGTGCAAAAAGTATATTCCGCAGTTATTATCATCATTTATCCCTTGAGACAAAGTGAAAAAACTCTGACTGTAAAAGTGTTCCTTCGAGTTGTCTCTCTGTCCTGTTGACTTATTTTTCCTCCTCTATAGAAAAGTTCTGAAGGGAACATTTTGAAAATGGAATATTTATTGGAGACTTCTCTGACACTTGATTAATTGAATAATTTAAGCAGCCTCTTCATACACACCAAAAATCGTCTCATATTTAACGATGCGAACTTGGTAAATTCACGTTTGCAGGATTATCCTAATTTTTATGCCCCTGGATCGAAAGATCCCGGGGGTATATTGTTTTTGTCCTGTCTGTCTGTTTGTCTGTCTGTCTAGATCTGTTGTCAACTTTAACATAGCCCATAACTATTGCGCTGTCAAGGATAAGGCTTTAATATTTGACATGAGTGTTCATTATGACAAGACCTTTCCTTGGGTACCACCATATATGACCTTTTGACCTTGGAGTTTGACCCAGTTTTGCAAAATTTACCAAAATTTAACTTGGCCATAACTTTTGAACGGTTGGAGCTAGGGCTTTTATACTTCAGATGTGTAATCCCATTACAAGACCTTCCTTTGGATACCAACAACTTTGACCCTTTGAGCTTGACCTTGGAGTTTGACCTACTTTTGGAAAACTTTAATCTTTGCTATGACTTTTAAACAGTTGGTGCTAGGGCTTTTATATTTCACATGTGTAATCCTTGTGACAATACATTCCTTTGGATACCAACAACTTTGACCCTTTGACCTTGACCTTGGAGTTTGACGTACTTTTGGAAACCTTTAACCTTGGCCATAACTTTTGAACGGTTGGTGCTTGGGCTTTCATACTTCAGATATGTAATCCTTGTGACAAGAACTTTTTTTGGATACCAACAGCTTTGACCCTTTGACCTTGGAGTTTGACCTACTATTGGAAAACTTGAACCTTGGCCATAACTTTTGAAGATTTGTGCTTCGACTTTCATATTTCACCCTTGTATTTCTTGGGAGAAGGCCTTTCCTTTGGCACCATTAATTTTGACCATTTGACCTTGACCTTGATGTTTGACATACTTTTGAAAAAAAATTAACCTTTTCCATATCTATTCAATGGTTGCTGCTAGGCCTTTCATATTTCACAGGTTTATTCCTCGATACAAGACCTTACTTTGGGTATCAACATCTTTGATTTGCATTTGAGAAAGTTTAACCTTTGCTATAAGTTGCCATACGGGGCATCAGTGTTTCACAAACACATCTTGTTTTGATTTAACAGATGGCTTTTATATCTAATTGTTCTGACGACAGATTTGTATTACTTATTTTATTAGTAAATTATGACTTGTAGTTTCTTTTCCTTTTCAAGATCGATGGATGTGTAGTTAGAACATCCGGGGAACCTGGACGAGCTATCATCAAAATAGCGCGTGGAGAGGGCGCTGATTTTATCGTAATGGGATCACGTGGTCTGGGTACTCTACGCAAGACATTCATGGGGAGTGTTAGTGATTATATCGTGCACCATGCGCATATACCAGTGACTGTGGTCCGAAATCGTGATGATGACAATCAGTGATAACAATTTAACTTTTCAGCAAATTATGTTCGAGTTATATTTATTTTCGATATTCTTTCTATCATTAAATTTTGTACATAACATACTGTGTGATTGAATCAAAGAAAAGGAAAGCAAAGCATGAGACAGAGGTACTCCAGCATGCTAGATGTTCAAGGAGAGATATTTTGACTTGGCACCCGAGGTACTATAATAAATTAGGAGCGAAGGGATGTTAACCGGCCCGCGAAGCTCTTACTTGTAGAAGTGACAAAGGAAGACCTTAATAAATTCACGTGGGAGGGGGTGGGAAGAGAGTCTAACGAAATTGCAACCATGGAGTGAAAAAAAAAAAGTGGTATATTTTCGGCAACATGAACAGTACTCTCTACCATCGGCTCATACCTTCACCTCTGCCGTTGGCTCGCGTATATTAAAGTGATAAACACGATGGAGAAATAGTGCGTTTGTTTTAATTCATTATAATTGAACGCCTGCACTAATGTTTCTCTTTTAAGGTAGATATTTTCTCAGTATATCTAGAACTACTAGTTTAATTTGAAATAATTGTTAGAATGTTATGTTTTTAACGTTATATCAAAAATCTTGACGTGAGCCCATCTCAGAGGTTTCTGATAGAGAGCGAACGACAACTCTGCAAGGGAGATTGCATGAAAAGGGTAAATGAAGCTAGGTAAACCTTGGGGACGTTTTGTAACACAGTCATTAGACATTGTCTTCTATCTAAGAAAAAAAATCAGTTGATCTAAGTGAATTGGAATATGAATATAAAATGTTTAGGTTTGAAGTTTAACTACTAACGAGAAAACCATAGGTAATGGTAGAAAAGTGTTACAAGTCTCCTATAGGATAAAAGTTCTTTCAATATGACATCTTGGATACACTTAGAAAATAGTCAGCCTGACTGTTGCAAACTTAAGGTACAGTAAATTGATGCCGACGTCGGACACAATGTAAATACGCTAACATGGTGTATATGGCGACTGTGTGGGTGATTAGTTTTCCAACTCTGTAGGCAATCAAAGATAAATTATGAATTTTTTTTTATTGCAAGTTTGATTGAAAAGAAAAAAAATCTATAATAAATGAATTCCTTGGGATCCATTATCTTGCCTGCTGTAGAAGCCCTAGAGCGTCATCTTGATTTGTCACAATAATATTATAAATCAGGGCATTTCCTCCAAGGAATGTCTGTTAAAGTCTGGTCATGGTAATGAATCTTGGCCTCTTGTTTAAAGTATAAACAATGGGTTTGGTTGAAAAACAATTAATTCACGTATGATTTTCAATATTGAAAATAACCATATATAAAGGCAACGACATATGAAAACAATATTTTTCTTTTTAAATTTCTTGCCCTATGCAATTCAATCAAAAACAGGTAATTGGAAATGATTCAGTAAATACATGTATGTATGTATGTATATATATATATATATATATATATATATATATATATATATTATAAGATGCTTATTTTTGTAATTTTCATTGGCTGAAAGGACGTCACGTGATATTCGTCCTTTTGTGGTAACGACACGAAACGAGTCGGCGGAATATGATATCGCATGACTCACCGTTCGGCTGCAAAAAAACTTACGTAGAAAGTGACGTCTTAATATAAAAAGCATTTTTTTACCATTATGACGTAATGACAGTCAAGTCCGTTCAGTTAGGACTGTATCAGATTATTCACTTTTAGTGATTATGTAATATAACTATTATGGACTTCAGAGAACGGTCAACATGTGGTTCTAAGGACCCATGTCAAGTGATATTGACCTCAGACACAGAAAATAATAGCGACCTCGCAAGCTTGGTCGCTATCACTTTCTGTGTCTTCTATTTTTCATTCACTTCGCGCGTTTCACACGCTTCACACACCCCCCCCCCCCCTCCATTCTGCATATACATTAATATTATGTATCATTATTAAAAGTCTTAATTATGTCTATACTGTAGATAAACATATGAGCACAGCGAGACTGATATTCGCGTGGTTTATGTACCTTATGTAATGTATGAGTATATGCATGCGCAAGAATTTCCCCATCATCAGTGTGGTTATGATTTTAAGTCAGGGTACTAAATATTTTCTGTTCGTTTGAGACTGAGTGGAATTAGAACATAATTTTTTGATTCACATTAGCATTATTCTTTCTCTTACATTTAAGGTTTTTTTTTTTTTTTAAAATGATTATTGAGTTAAGAATTATAATTCACATGCATCCCCCGATTGCATTGTGTGTCGTGTGAATACGTAAATTTTTAAACATTTTCAGCTTCTCTGAAATGACTGAATCAGTTTCAACCAAGCAATAACTAAAGATAAATAATAATTTATTTTTAAGTCTGTTATTTTTGTCACACGTGAACGCTTCAGCTATATTCAATTTCAACTATAATTAAAGCAAAATGTCGAACAGACTTCCTGTTTCATGTCCAAGTGTTTCAAGAATACATGTACTGATGATAAGAAGAAGGAAAAATATAAACAAGGCACTGACAAAATTCCTCATACCTAAATCGGCCATATTTCTCCGCGAAATTAACCTTAAGCGACCATATTCTTTGGTAAATCTCAATTTTATATTAATATTCTCACTAGGACGTAAAATACATAAAGTCAACCAATCATGGAAATGGAGGTTATCAAAAAAATTTCATCCTCGGTTGATGTAAATTTTAAAAAAGATTTCAGTATTGTTGAAATATCCGGATTGATGCAATATAAAACTACCGTTGGATATTTTAATCAAGACACAATTCGTTTTAAGAAATGTAGCAATCGGAACAAAAATATGTTTGATAAATTCTAAATCGACTTCCGTACACATAAAACACAAGTTTCTTTTCTTGGTGAGAGTGAGAAATAAAGGCGTTCCAATGTTTATAGCCTCTTTAGATACAGTTAATATTAATGTTCACTGAAATTTTAAACAAAATACCCACTGTCTTAGCTTGGTTTTATTTTAATGCCCCCGTAATCCAAGATTCGGGGGCAAATAGTTTTTGCCCTGTCCGTCTGTCTGTTTGTCTAGCTGTCTGTCTGTTTGTCCGCAAAAACTTTAACCTTGCCCATAACTTTTGATTAGTTGGAGCTATGGTTTTCATAAATACTTCACATGTGTATTCCTTGTGACAAGACCTTTCTTTTGGTGCCATCATATTTGACCTTGACTTTGGAGTTTGACCCACTTTTGCAAAATTTTATGAGACTTTAACCTTGGCCATAACATTCAAACATTTGGTACTTGGGCTTTCATATTTCACATGTGTATTTCTTGTGACAAGACCTTCCTTAGGATACCAACAACTCTGACCCTTTGACCTCGACCTTGGATTTTAACCCACTGTTGCAAAACTTTAACCTTGGCCATAACTTTCGAAGAGTTCGTGCTAGAGCTTTCATATTTCACATGTGTATTTCTTGTGACAAGACCTTCCTTTGGATATCACAACTTTGACCTTGGCCTTGGGGTTTGACCTGCTTTAATTTTGAAAAACTTTAACCTTGGCCATAACTTTTGAACAATTAGTGCTAGGGTTTTCATACTTCACATGTGTATTCCTTGTGACAGAACCATCCTTTAATACCAACATCATTGACCCTTTGACCTTGACCCTGGAGTTTGATCTACTTTTTTAAAAACTATAACCCTGGCCATAACTTTTACAAAGTTGGTGCTTGAGCTTTCATTCTTCACATATGCATTCCTTGTGACAAGATCTTCCTTTAAATACCAAATAACCTGACCCTTTGACCTTGACCTTGGAGTTTGACCTACTTTATGAAAAACTTTTCCTTGGCCATAACTTTTGAACAGTTGGTGTTAGGACTTTCATACTTCACATATGCATTTCTTGAGATCGGACCTTCCTTTAGATACCAAAAACTTTTACCCTTTGACCTTTACCTTGGAGTCTGTTTTACTTTTGAAAAACTTTAACCTTGGTCATAACTTTTGAACAGTTTGTGTAAGGGCTTTCATACTTCACATGCATATTCCTTGTGACAGGACCTTCCTTTGGATACCAACAATTTTGGCCCCATGACCTTAACCTTGGAGTTTGACCTTCTTTTAAAAATTTTAACCATGGCCATAACATTTGAACGTTTGATTTTAGGGCTTTCACATTTCACGATCATGTGTATCACATGTGACAAGACCTTCCCTTGGGCACCATTTGACCTTGACCTTGCCGTTTTACTTACTTTTAAAAAACTTAAACCTTCGTCATAACTTTTCAACGGTTGGTGCTAGGGCTTTCATATTTCACTTGTATATTCCTCGAGACAAGTCCTTTCTTTGGGTACCAATATTTTTGATTTCTCGACCTGGAGTTTGACTTGCATTTGACAAACTTTAACCTTCGCCATAAGCTGCCATACGGGGACATCAGTGTTTCACAAACACATCTTGTCTTTCCTCTATTTTAGTCGACTGAGTTAAATATGTTGCGTATTATCCCCCTCCCCCCTTCTTCGCCCGACTTGAATTTTATTTTTGCTTCATATAATCCCCTAAAACATTTTAAAAGTTCTGACGATACGTTCCTCGAATAACAGTTTTTGTATCCCTTTGTAATGTACCAGAAATATTGATAATTATTATCTTCCGATATCTAAGTGTTTTCAAAATGTCTGAAAACATATACATAAACCAAACAATGTACCTCAATTTTTTGTGAGAAAACTTGTTCAAGTAGCAATATTTCGATCACGAATTCTTGGGAAAAAATACAAAGTATTGAGGAACGTCTCGTCTGACCTTAAATGAGAAAAATGTTGCCATTGGTCTTCTCAATAACTTTCGTAATCAAAATGGTTTGAGGATAAGTAAATGTTGTAATTGATTGGTCCAATAATTAACAATTTACACTTCCATTCAAAAAGAACAGTGTACCGTACAGTGTTAACCCAGGGGCAAATAAGTCGAAATCTATGGTCAGTAGAATACAACCGTGTAAATGCGGTACTAGTGATATCAAACTTTGTGTGGCCAGGATCAAAATCACGATAAAAGTACAAACGATGATGTCCAGATTCTTCTCTTATATTTATGTATTACGTGTAATTACGATAGACTAAAGCTAAATAAAATTAATTTATCTACACTGATCTGTATGTGAACATTTATGTTAGATTGCGTCCCAGGTCTATTCTTTATAATTAAACTGACATTTCTAAGAGTTAATTTTTATTTACATTGTGAAGCGGACATGCATGTACATGTATAGGTTTAATTAGAAGTTGTGACAGAACATTCTGTCGATGGTTCAGTGCATTGTTCTTGGCTTAAACGTTTGAAATACGTTAGGCATTTCTGTTGCTTATATCGTTAATACAAAGAAACAGATATGATTTTTTGGCAAATAAATTATTCAAGAATATTCAGCATAATTATTAAAAATTGTTGGTTGTGATTTACTTTGTATCTATGCAACCGTTATTGTAGTTTTTGGAGATAATAGTAATTCACAGACATAAAAAACTTAAAGATTTATACTGCACTTTGGTATATCAAGTCTTTCAAGAGACGCATAATAATTATTTTGTGTGAACAAAAGTAATGCATATAACATACATCACCCACACATAGGCATGAAAAGAGGGGGTGAGTGAATGAGAGAGGGAGTGAAAGAGATGGAGGAAGTCAGAGAAAGAAGAAAAGTGAGAGAGGGAAGGGGGAGAGTAAGAGAGAGAAGAGTTGAGGGAGAGAGAGAGAAAGAGGGTGGGGAAGAGAGGAGAGGTAGGGTGAGAGAGAGTGAGGGAGAGAGAGAGGGGGAGGGGTTAGAGACAGAGGAGTGTGGAGGGGGAGTTGGACAGAGAGGGGTAGAGGAGGAAGAGAGTTGGGGAGAGAGAGAGGGGTGAAGGAGAGAGAGTGAAGAGGAGAAAGAGTGAGAGAAATGGGTAGAGGGGGAGATAGGAGGGAGAGGGGGAAAGAAAAGGGGGAGAGATAAGCAGTCAAGGAAGGAGAGGGATGGAGAGAGAAAGATGGCATATCTCGGCAGTATTTACGTGTAGGGTCCAGTTATTGTAGCACCAAGTTGATATTGACACAAGTTTATCTTGTGTGTATTGTTTTATTACTACGTAATTGGTGATTTATCAAATTTACCTGGATTGAGGGTCAAGTACATGTATCGAAATTGTCCTGGTATTGTTTTATGAAGATCGCCATTATTTTTTTTTTCTAAAACCAGTTTTTATTTGGTTAACAAATGCTATTTTTTTCTCAGTTCCTTGTAAGCAGAAAGAGATGGATCCGACCTTATATCTCTCCCCCCCCCCCCTCGAATTTTTGTTTGTTTGTTTGTTTTTTGTTTTGTTTTTTTACAATTAAGAAACCTGAGCATGTTTTATGCAAATTATTTAGAAATCGCTTATCGTTTTTATTTACTTACTTGAACTATAATATTTTTTAGTATATAAATATACAATATAGGGGACCGAGTGGCAAGTGAAGCCTTTTTGAGCCCTCTTTTGATTTTGAATCTTGCACGTAGTATGGCAACTAAAATGGTGAAGAAAAGGCCTCAATCGAATGAAAATGAGACAAAATCTCAGTTTATATTACATTGTATTAATCAATCTATGAAAAGAACAGTTAAAAAATGGGATTGACCTTAAATTGTCACCTCCCAAACACAATAGAATTCTTTTTCTCTGACATACATTTATTTAACAAATTAATTTCTTTATATCTAAGGTTGGTTTAAGATCCCCTGCAACGTGTGGAATAATCTCCTGTTGTCATTAAGCAAAACAAAACCACTTTTAAAAGTCGTAGTAACTCAGATCAAACCAGCAATTTTTCGTCAACTTTGCTACAGTGTGTCAGTTAGTACGGTCTTATTAATTTCATCACCTGAAATAGGTATTTATGTGAACTTGAAACGTTGCGTCCTTATCTTGACCTGGTATTTATTTTTTGTTTCACATAATGTTTTATGACGCGAAGTAAAGGTATTAAATTAATTCACTTTTGTTCGCTGCCGATTGTTTGAAAATCTTCGGCGACTTATCCAGATTATAGCATATTCAAATAAATGGGGGTATTTATTGATCCAAAAACGTATTTAACTGTTGATCTTGTTTATTTCACTTTAAAATTGGAAAAGAGGAATGAAAAGAAAGGTTAAGTTAATTTTTCATAAGAATGGTTGAATTTAATATGTAACTTGAAAAAAAAAAACAAACAATGTCGGCATTAGTACCTAAGTTATCCCTTACGCCGGTGAAGTTTAACCGTTTGGAATCACTGACGGAAGGAGCAGTAAGTACTCATCGTCTGCCAGAAACAGACAGGCCGGGTGATGAAAAATCTCCAAAGAAGAAAAAATTGAAGAAGCGTCTGAGCAGGCGCGATTCCATGATGAACGTCCTCAGGGATGAACTCAAAAACATGGAATCTCTTCCTGCATTGAAGACGCATAGGCCACCAAGTGTGATGGACGAGTGGATGAACACTGAAGAGAAAAAAGATGAAGATGCTTACTTAACAGATAGGGGGACACAGCGGAGACGATTTAGTAGTGTTGGAGACAATGATTTCATGCGCGGGAATTTGTCAACTCGACGAAGCATCTCAGAGGGCTCCTCTGAGGACGTCGTTGTTTCTGGATATGAGTTGAAGAAAATTCGGATGTTGCAATCCTTAGAATCAATGGGAGTCACGCTACCGAGGAAAAGAATACAATCTTCGGACGAGCGAGAGATTTTACAAAGTATGGAGTATGCCAAACGTCAAAGTTTGTCAACAAGACTCTTACAAACTGTAAACAAAAAGCCTAGGTTTAGACACCGGTCTAGATCTCGATCAAGAGAAGCTACTGTCCGTTCATCGCCGGAAGACGCTTCCACGGGGACAGATGATGAAAGTAGGGACAGAGTAGACAATATGTTAAACGCAATAACAAAGAAAGTGGTGGATCCTAAAAATTCCGTGGTGTTTGGGAACACGGGATTAAACTTTATGAAGAATGATCTAGGCAATGATGTTCTTGGATCTTTCAGAAGGAAAATCCGAAGGAGAAAGGTAGGACGTCGTATTTCCTTTGTATATATACAGGTATTAGTAAGAATCAAAACACTCAGAAATGATTAAAATTCAAATATTTTCTCATACCATTGGGATAAGATAAGTAAGCTGTGAAATCGGAATTTGTTTTTAACATTGTTCTTTCATATATGATTTGAATACTGATATCAAACGAAAATGCGATTCAAATTTATTATATTCAGAAAATGTATTCATATTTCTAATGGTTCTAACCAGCTTTTATAAGTCCTTCTACATGTATAAGATTTCAAATATGTCCACATATCCTTTATAGATATTAATATTTTTTTTCCAGTCTCCTACAATCAGTTTTTTTTTTTTTTTAAATTATATCACTTGACATGAACATACAATCTGTCAAGCAAGGGAGTTATTTTTATTTATTCAAATGAAACGGATTACTATAAATTTATCAAACCTGTCCCAGTTTGTTTGTTTATATAAACATGCTCTTTTTTTAAATAAATATTGCTTACGCCAAAATTGTAAAATTGAAATTACACTGTACAAAGAATGTCAAAATTGTAAATGTATCGTATAATAATTAAAATTATAAAGAATATTTGAAAGTGTTTGAAATTTATAACAAAGCAAAAATGATAAAATGCAGAGCAATAATAATTCAAAAATTACTAATTTAAAAGTTCATTCAGAATCATTTGCATTAAGATGACGGAATTTTAAAAAAAATAATATAAGGAAAACTTTATAAGAATATCTATGCTTTGACAAAATCTCTTTAAAAAACGTATATAAAAATATGCCTAATTCAACATAAATCTTTAAAAAGGAAATAAAGGAATTAAACATAAAATGGAAACTCGGAAGAGACAGACAGAAAATAGTTAAAATGAACTTGAAATTGTTCATTCCACTTTTGATCAAACTTGTGAAGTAGGAGAGAAAGATTAATATCTAGGGCTGTTTTGTAAACGTTTATGTTTTCGTCAGTTTGGATAGTGCGAGCGTGCCACTTATCGCCATTTTGTATGCAATAATGTTTAATACTTCATAGTAAAACAAGCTCTTAAGATGAAAGAGAAGAAATACCTTTCAATTTTCATGTCTGTCAAACGCGTTAAAGATGTGGTTAAGTTTGATATATCGAGTTCTTAAGATTAATATATATTTTTCCGAAAGTAAATTTCTCTAGGTTGTGAGATTAGGGCAAGGGAATTTGTGCGAGACTTGATTTGTTTGCCGAAACAAATTATGACTTGATAACATGTTAAATGATTCGTAAGTCAACAACATTTTTCTCGAGCATGTCAAAATGAAAATATTTCTACCAATAGGCTATTTTATATGTCGATGAAAACAAATATAGGGGCCTGCAAATGGAATAAATTTCTTTGACTGAAAAACATTTTCCGTTGGAATCACTAGACGTTAATTTTCAAGGAGAAAAAAGTTTTTTGCCGTAAAGATTATATGGTCTCTGAGATGAAATTATTTATTCTTCATAATTTTAATTGTTTCCTTAAAATTTTTTTTCATTTTGTTCCATATATAAGGCACGCGCATCGAACCACGCATCATTAAATCTTTTATGAAATAATTTTTTTTAATCTTGACATGACAAGGGTATCGATAGCCGGATTAGTACAAATCTAATTTAAGGTCGTTAACAAGTGTTTAACACTTAAAGTTTTCACTCTCAGTGACTACCTATACTATATAGAGCGTCAGAGTTCATCATAATTAAATGACCGTTGTGAGAAATTCTGTGACATTCACATGCTGTGTATTTAATTTTTTTAAATTAGTCACAAAGTTAGAATAATGGTACATCACTCTTAGATTAGATAAAATTTCCCTGTGCATATATCTCCGCAAAATCCAAAACACAAGAATTTCATTTACATCTTAAAACTAATGATAAATAATACTTTTAAAAGAAAAAGTATTTCGGTCTATAACAGTCCTTGAATTTGAAAAAAAAAAATACATAAAGCAGATAATATGGCTGAGGCATTCATAGAATTAAGTGCTATTGAAGATTATTTGAATTTCAGGTCCGGCCATACATGAAGTGGAAACGCCTATCAAAATTCATAGTCATTTTACTCCGCGCCTGGAAGATCCACTCCCAGTCGTGAGTATCCCTATGGCTATTAGTAAATAGTTTCCTGCTGATTATGAAGAAATTCATATATACATATTTACAAAAAGAGCTTAGAAGTTACAAAAGCTTGAAAATTACTTGTTGATTTTTTTTTTATTCATTTATTTTATATATCTATCCATTTTTCTTTTACAAAATTCTTTTCGTTAGTTATTGATTTTTTGATTTTTATTTATTTATTTGCTTTTGCTAAATTCCTTCATAATTATTTAAATGATACTATACTGTACATGTATTGTAAGTCTGGAATAATTTTGACTCGCCAGACAATACCATATAACTGAAAACTAATTCCAGAAAGAGGGCTTAAAGGATTATTCGATCTAAAAATAAAACCCCCAGCAAGATTCAGAACGGATTTTAATGTGTATTAGTGTATTACTGGGTTACCGGAGTGTATGTACATATGCACTCCGGTCAAGTACGTAAGCTGTGAACAAAACAAAAAAAAAATCAATTGCTTGCAATTTTATAATGACTAAATTACCATTTATTCTTGCACAGAAGTGTAATAAATAATGTAGTTTTCTCTACGAAATTCATTTTTCCAATTTGAATTCATCCAAGACAAATTCAAAGTTAAAAAAATCTTAATTTCGTAAATCTCTCTCTCTCTCTCTCTCTCTCTCTCTCTCTCTCTCTCTCTCGTTTGAATGATTGATCGAATTTCTTGTCTCATACGGTTTGATGGCTCAGTTTTTGATTTTTTTTTTTTCGTTGAAAAGAAACTTCCATTAACTTTAAAAGATTACAACTATCTGCTGACTAAATTTGAATATTTCTGAATTAATGAAGAATTTCAAACAGGCGACAGAGATAAAAAATAAAGTTCAAAAAATATTGTAATACATTTACAGTAAAAAACAAAATACCGGTATGCAGAAGATTTGATAAAGGAAACAGTTTCAGAGTTATCCCTCTTAGCAGAGCCAATATTCAAAGTTTAAAATAAAAAATAGAAGGGTTGATTTTGTAAATATATGACGACTACTTTTTGACTGATTTTCAGGGTAAACTCTATTCTGGGATTGTTTGAATCCCTGGACGCTTTGACAAACTCGTACGAGACCAAGGACTTAATGTTCAATGTCACAGATTTCAAGGCAGGAAAAGAGGTAAGAGTTACAGTTATCATCTGCGATTCAAGTGTCCATTGTGAAATCTATGCCATCTTCCCTAAAGCTTTGTCTTATTCAGTATCGAGTAAACCGGGAATTGAATATAATTGTACTAAAGATGAACTTTGAGATTAAATCAATTTAAACTCATTAAACTTAATCTACCTGATATTATTATAAGTAGGAAGTCACAAATCGACTTTCAAGGATACTTCGGTTTAAAATGCGTATAAAATTTGTTCAAACATTTAGCTGTAAATTTTACTCAGATTAGCATAATTACCTACACTTTCCCGTGCATAAATAATGCATTATAGTTAAGCAACTTACAACTGAACAATATGTCCTTATCTGTTTGTTAAGGGCATGATATCTTCAGAGGTACGGCGAATCCTGGAAAAGAAGCCGAAAACGCGGACAGCAGAGGAAATACATTATGTAAGTTTATTATGATCATAATCTTAGATTTGTCAACGTAAATGAAACACTTCTGTGTGACTTATTCTTTACTTAGCTATTTTATGATTGAAAAATGTCACTATGTTCTTTACACATGTTGTGCATACAAATAAACCAATTTTGGCCTTTTAATAACACGTGTATAAGCATTTTGACATTTGGTTTGAAGTTTCATCTTGGTAGAATTTACCTTTTGACACTTTTAAGACACAAGGAATTCTTTATACAGTCTGTTTTCCGCGTATGCGTAATGTAACTCCTACTACCATAATTCCTGCAGTTAATTTCTCAGCATACCCCAAGCTTTTCAATTTTATAAATTAACTTATATAACACTTAACATCGGGCAAATTTCCAGATCAACTATTTGATTGCAAAATGCATTTTCATGTTTTACATGTACATATAATACCAGTACGATTCATATAAAAATGAAAGCAAGAAACGTACGTACAAAGTAATTCTTGATTTTTTTTAATTGATAAACAGTAATGTCAAAAACCCACAATTTAATTCATTTATGAGATTATTTTTACCAGAAAATATTCAGAAAATATAAATTCATATAGGGGATTACAATTTGCTTTAAAATGATCGTTATTACTTTAAGGTTCAAATTGCCTTACGAAACTACAAGTCGATCGCTGAATACCCTGTTGACATGCAGAAGAAAATAGCCTCCAGGGGCTGGTATGAAACGTATGTATCTTTGAAAGGAAGAATATACATGTAATGAGGTTTGAAATTCTCCAACAGTTTGCTGTTGATTGAAATTAGACATAAGATTGATGATTGGTTTTTGGAAGGGGATGTTACTATTTTGTTAACCTTTGAAATTAATTTCAGATATGATGCAAAACGAGTTATAGTTAGAGAGGGTCACTTACCAATCTGTTTCTACTTCGTCCTTACTGGATCAGGTAAATAAATAGGTATTCCTGACGTGCATGAATGTAATACAAAACTGAGAAATTATTAATGTTAAATTGTTAATTGTATGTTTTTTAATAGGAAACAACCATTGCGAAAATATTTATTTTATAAAATCGGATTATTCTTGTACTTGAACGAATAATTACTTTTGGTAGCCGTAGTGTCCTTTTTGGATGTCCAGTCCAACGCAAATAAAACTGTCCTTTTCCTTCATCGGGGTGACAGCTTTGGTGAGCAAGCGATTATGACACGAACATTGCGGCAGACGACAGTCATTTCCCGCGAAAAAATCGAACTTCTAGTCATGTCTGACGAAGTAAGCATGCTCTGTTGGGATATTTATTAACTTTAATAAGTACTTTTGTCATATTGTAAATTTTTTTTTTGTCATCTACAAGGTGATAGTAAACGCAAATTTTAATTATTTTTTTTGTTAACTATTACCTAGTAAATTCAAAATTTATAATATGACATTGAATCGAAAAATTTTCTTAAAACAGGAAAACATAGAAGTTATGGTTAATTCGCATAAATAAAAATTGAAAACGTTCCTGAAGTCAATATTTGATTATTTGCGTAAACAATCTCTATTTCATATTTATTTCAAAGGATTGTACACCTTGCCATTTTGATTTTTTACTTCACTCTTGAATTCTAGGATTTCATAGATATCTTTATGTCTGGAGGCCTAAGGAATGTCAACGATCCTTTTATAAAGTAAGCTTCCTATATATTATTTACTTGTAAGTCTTGATAAAACAGGGAAAACCATCTTAAGACATTCATTTTTATTTTTAGAAATGTTAGTAGTTCATAAAAGTGTTATTCTTTATTTCATACAGGTCTCTGAAATTTCTAGAGGAATGGCCTGTAGAGAAACTAGCAGATAACCCAAAGAAAGCAATTTTCAGCTTTTTCAAGTACGTACATGTGCAGTGTATTTCTTTCAGGGGAAAAAATTGTAACCAAATGCTTCCCCAAGTCTCTTTCCTTTTCACGTTACACTTCAAAAATAAGTTCCCATATACATAGAAATTGAATCTTGGAGGTTTATAAACTTATACAAGAGTCCTTAATTAAAGAAACTTAGAATAGAGACCTTAAACAAAATTCTGTATGTATAACTGATTTTGTTTTTAGTACCAAAGTAAATCTTAATTTATATTATGGTAATACATGACACTGTGATATTTACACTATATCTATAAGTAAAGTGGGGCTAATTTTCAGACGAGGAAAAGTTCTCATCAAAGATACATCACAGAGCGACTGGATATTTGTTGTCAAATCGGTAAGCTCTTTTTAATTTCTTCTCTGTTCACCGATATATCCCAGTATTAAATTGGTATATTTGACCACAAAAATAAAATCTTATTCATGTTTTAGAATATTTTATGTTCCTTTATAGGGTAGTTGCAGTTTGTTGAAGAGACTTCAGCTAATTGATCCCACAAAGACACCACGGAAAAGCAGGAAAAAAGAATGGCGAGAGAAAGGTATGGTGCACTGAAATCAGTTGTAAGAAATTTCAAAGATGTTTGATTGCCATTTTCTTGATGAGCTTAATTGCATAATCACAGAATAACTTCTTTTAATCCCCATCGCTTCTAGAAATTGATCTATAAGTTCTTTTCTGACTATCGAGGAAAAAAAGACCAAAGGTGTACACAATTATGCATTTTGGCAATCTTTATATTCTAGATCATATAAATTATGTATGCGGGTGGTAAACAAAAACCAGAAAGCAATTATGATTTTTATAATAATTTTCATTAATCCACTCTTAAATTGCTGACATTTTTCAGTGGAAGAGTGTTTAAAAATTGGTGCAACCTTGTCCCATGAAGATCAGGTCACGTTACTTTTCGATGAGGAAGTGAAAAAGCTGGAACAGCAGAACGTTACATTAAGATATTATGCTCTTCCTGAAATCAACATAGCAACGAATGAGGCTTATAACGATCTACGTCATCTACATGATGAGGTTTGAAAAATTATAATTTATACGAATCATTGTCTCTGATTTAGTATAGATAAATGTAACCCTAACATGTCTGTGTGACGTCACAATATTCCGACATCGCGTAGAGACATTGCAAAAGGGGTATAGAATTTCAAGTTAACATTCCAATGAACATATTTAACTCTACTGTGTCCCTCTAACCAATTTAACATTTTTGTCTCTAACAGAATAGAGAAATTGAGAATATTTTGATTATTTTTCATAGTCTCAAAGTCTTGTTATAAAATAAAAATTTACTCCAGGGAGAAAATTTAAGAAGAGATACATGTATGTACACATGTATAAGCAATCCAAAATCCTCATACACTTCCATTTATTCAAGTATTTCATTCTGTTTAATTATCATGTTGTTGATAGAATTCACTGTACTAATCAATAATAAAAATTCTTTTTAATTGATTTAAAAAAAAAAGCAATTAAGGTGTTTTTCATAAATCTAAGAGGTACTACACTAAGAAAGCAAGGTTTTTCGTCTTAGAAATCTGATGAAATATAATTTTTTTTAATCTTATCCATTACATAAAACAAGTATTACTGTTAATAATGAAATAACATCATTTTATAGACTTTCAAAATCTTATACAAGCTTCAAATATTTATCATAGGAAAAGCAAACGGTGAGTACTATTTTAAAAAAAATTATAACCGACTTTACAGAGTATTTCCTTCCTGACAGAAGTGTCCTATAGTTTGTGTCTTCTTGTGAAAATGTTTTCCTTATATTTGAGCTAATAATCTTCTTAAAGAGCCTGAAGGCCATGAAAAACCCAGTTAACATAACACTTACATCATAAAATTAGTCAGTATTATTTTCAGTCTGAATGGGCATGCTCAATAGCGCGCATGACCTTCCCTCCCATCCACTTGTTTTCTTCCTCCTGCAATGATACTATAATATTAAGAAAATAAAACATCATAATTTTACATCTGTATAAGATTTAGCTTTGCAGTGCATTGTTTTCTTTTTCCTTTTCAAATAATATTTTGATGTATTTAAGCCATATTCTCTTTAAACACATGAATGCTTCAATATCTTTGTCAAATTATCATGTAATCCTCTCATACAGAGTGCAGTATATGATGTTCTTTTTCCCCGAAATTCTTATCCTTTCTCTTACAAATATAGATGATAGAGAATAATTTCATCAAAAGAACTATTGAGGATTTGAAACAGCGGGCGGCAAATGAAGGCTCCATAATAACAGAAACAGACCTGGAACTTGATGAAGAGGAAAAGATAAACCAAGAAGCGAGGAAATACCGACGAATGTCGCTAGTGGATCTTACCAACCTCGTCTCAAAAGTAAAAAAAAGAAAAGAATTCCTATAATAAGACACCGTCGTTTTCTTAAATCTAGGCATATTTTTCTCTTTGAAGTTTTCTAACTTGGTTTTAAAATCCATTGTCAGAAAAAAATGTTTTAAAAAATCTATAAATTTTCGAAAGATAAAACTGTTAAAACTTTCATTCTCTATTACTATGAATAGTGTTTTTTTTTAAATTAATATTTGATTGGATATTTTTTTTTCATTCGGGGTAATGCTTTATGTTTTTATTTGAAATTGTAGGGTCCATTTATGACAAAACCAAAGAAAACAGACACGTCTAAGTCTGCAACTACTGGTAATAACTAGATTTCAATGTTTACCTATTTCAACTAACTTGGTCATCAATAGAATAATCCTCTACTTAAACAATTCTTAATTATAAATTGTAGTCCGCACAACGACCGAACTGACGGTAACGGTAGAGGACGAGACTATCAATGACTATACGCTAACCGGAGGTGACGTCACTCAAGAAAGGATGTCTAATCACCCGCCTTCTACAAAAGCCGTAAGTGAGAGTTTATCCACTATGAAACTCTTTATTAATATAATTAAATTGACTACAAAAGAGAGATTTTATTTGTTTTACAGGATGAACCTTCCACCTTTGAAAATGATGGAGGGGATTATGTTTTTGTTAACTGCCACACCCTCACAAAAGGACAGATTTTTGTAAGTTGTTATTTTGAAGAAAATTATTCATATATCTTGGCTAGCTGTTGACAATTACAGTGAATTTGATGTTATATCTCAAAGTTGATAGTTCTTAATACAGTATTCATATGCTGTATAATTTTTTACAGTATTTTTTAAAAAAAAAAAACAACAAGCTTTTGAGATTTCTCCTTGAAACGTAAATGTAACTCTGTATACATATGAAACAAGACAGTTATTCAGTAGAATCCTATGAGAAGAAAACGAGCAGTAATCATTTTCAAAAGTTCTAAGAAACACTACAGATTGTAAGCAGAGCAAACCCGGACATGGAGGAGTAAGTATCCCTTATCAACCTTTCACACCCGCCGGATACCTTTTGTAATGATCGTCTGAAATTTGCAGTCAATTCTGCATGAAAAATGCCTAACGATTTGTATTGTTAGACGTCAACCAACATTCGACCTAACGACAGATTATATTTGCAAACAAGGTCATTGTATCGACCACAGAATTTGCAAAATGTTGACTTAAAACAAGATTGTAGATATACCATGTATTACCAACGTATTTGTCAGCAGTCTGCCTCATTTAGAAATTGTTCTTACCAAGAACATACTGTGTATTGAATCAACCTGGATACATAAGCCCGATGTGGTGATAATGGTACTAACTTATATTGCTGAATAAATACTATGCTACATAAATAAACATAAATAAGGGAAGTTGACGATAGAAAAATTGAAATCAAGTTTTTATGATTAAGTTCTATAGTTGTTAGTTTCCCGTCAATGTCTTTTTTTCTAGTAAAATAGCAAAATATGAATCAAACGTGCCAGACCCCGTGGTGTCTTTTATTTTAAGTTCAATGGGATATATCAGATGATATGAAAATAAATATTGTTAATTTATGAAATGTTATCGATATATCTGAATGTCTAAAATGTCATCGATTTATCTGAATGTAAGCCATGGAATTCAAGTTCTTGAAAGTTAAATACAACGATTCAATAAGATCAACTCTGTATACTTAGGAAAAAAGACCATATTTAACGTGTCTAAAGTCAAAGTTTTTTTTTTTTTTTTTTTTTTTTTTTTTTTTTTTACATTTTTAGGGCTTACAGGATATTTGTTTTGAGAATCAGCCCAGTTTTAGTCTAGTCAGTAATGGAGTCGAAGTGATCATGATTAACAAGAAATTCTACACCGAGAATCTTACCAACAACCAACTTGTTAGGCTGAGGGATCACGTATGTTATAATTTATTAAACTATCTTTTAACTATTATGCCATGGTGTTTTTTACGACTGAAAAGGCAAAATGATAAAAAATTCAAAAACAAAAATAAGTAAAAACGGATTTATACCTCAAGCACTTAATTTATATACAATTTAGAAATAGATATTTTGTTAAACTTAAAGCTGCGAGATTAAATACATTGCAAACCAATATTTAAGGTTTGGCCATATCCGAGTACAGAAGATCTCCAATCCACACTGGATAGCCACATTCGATGGGACTACCATAAAAAACTAAACTTGAAGAAATCCTTGAGAGACGTTCGCATGCGAAACCTCCCAATTGGTGACTCCAGGGCTCATTTAAACGTGCCTAAAGTAGGAAAGGAAAACAGTTACTAGATCTTGACTTTTACAGTGTTGGAACTTTACAAATTCTTTTCTTTACACATATCAAAAATCTGTATAATAATTGTAAAAAAAAACAAACAAACTATAATATGCTGGATTGTGCCAATAATTCTGCGGGTATGTTGAGACTACACACCCAGATATTTTGACTTTCATGTACAATATTAATATATAGTAAGCTATGTGATGTGAACTCAGAGTTAATGATTTCTTAAAACAAATGATTTCTTAAAACAAAATACATGTAATAACTAAATTTTGTAATTTTTGGATGGTATAAATAACGAGGTATTTGTTACAGGGGTTAAATACCTAACCCATGACGTCATAGCTGTTGATCAAATAATTGAAACGGAACGAGAATTCATGTAAGCAAATATAGAAAATGTGATTTAAAAAACATATACAGTGAATATCATGTGTGCTTCATAAGGAATTAAAGTTTAATAATCAGGTATTCTGATTTATTTTCATCGTTTTTTTTTAAATTTTGGTAAAGTTTTATGCGATAATGTGGAAAAATTATTTTTGTGACAGGAGACTAGAATTTTAGCAGCACTTTTCATGTACCAGAGATATTTTTACATAATTATTTTCACAAACAGAATGGATTAGCCAGGGATAGTGTTGAACTTTTCACTTTCTTAAAGGCATATTTTTCTATTTATAGACGTCACATGATGACGTTATACTGGATTGCTTCTTTTAGCTTAAGACTCATCGACGTCTATACAATGGATAACAAGAAAACATTGATGTAACCATCAATTGTCGCCCGGGAAATAAATAAAGTAAACAATGGGAATGAGTCTTGATCATCAAACCGCTTCGATATGTGTGAAAAAGGCATGCATCTAAATGATGGAGACGATAGTAGAGAATATTTTGAAAACTTATAGTCGGATGAAATCGAACAAAAACGATACCCTTTTAAACTTTATCAATTCCTCAAGTAAATGTTGGGTACATAAAATATAATTTGAAACCAGACACATGCATCACCTATTTTCAAAAATGTCTTTCACTTTAAGATTATAAAACACGAACTGTGTAAAGTACGTTTTTACGTTTTTATGCGATAAGTAAAATTCGATGTTCTAAAAAAAGGGACCTGTCGTTTTTTCGATAGTAATTGACAAGCAACTTTAAATATTAAATATGAAAAACATATATATTTTTACAGATTCACTTTATGGAAGTAAATATATTGTGTATCTCGTAATTTATAAAGGGAAAGAACATTCTGATTAACAATCTTTTTAATGTTTAGAAAACCTTTAATTCTGAATAACTTCTCCCACCTCAATCCCCATATACCAACACTTAAACTTATATGTATAGAGCAGCCCGGTCCTCCGGGCTGCAATAAAATTAAAATTAAATGTTTTATCCATGACTTTTCTGATTTATCAATGTTACATTTTACACAAGAGGCCCAAGGGCCTTAACGGTCACCTGAGTATAATACAACAATTTAGAGGATCCACAGAGTATAAAATGAACTGAAAGGTGAAGCTTTGTTGCCCAAAAGCAAGAAAAATAGGGTGATCAGGATCAACAAAATAATTAGTCTAGTGTTCATGAACAGTTCATAAATTAGGTTCTAATCTGTTCCCCATTTATCACTATCACCATTCAGTTATTAACAAACTATTAGTGCTTCTGTACTACCTGGTATTTTAATTCCTTGTTGAAAATCTCTTACATTGGACTCTTTTGGTCTTTGATGAACATTGAATAAGTTATTTTTGTCTCATTTTTATTTATCTATTACTTACAAGTCTACCTGATCATTAAAACTATGAAAGTACTTTTTATACTATACGATAAAAAATCTTGCATAATTCTCTTATTCCATTAACCTTTCAAGTACATTATTTACAGTGACTAATTATCAAATGTAAATGGCAAAGGGGAATAACTCCTCTTAGTAGAAAACACATTAATAGAGCCCTGGCCAGGACCAGAACACTTGACAAAATGGTCCAGATGTTCAAAAATCTTTATTAAAACTTTTACTCCTTTTGCCTCTGATATGCCCAGGTGCAGAGAAGATTTTCAAAGAAATAATGCATTTTTTTTTTTACTACAGAATCACTATATTATCAATAGAGCTCCCCCCCCCCCGTCTTCACCTGGAAACACCAGAGCCTCTCACCCTGGTACCAGAAGTTTGCTCTGATAGAATTTACATTCAGAGGGGTTGCAGACAGGGCGATCCTTTGTCACCATATATATTTATTATATGTGCTTAAATTTTAGCAATCCAAATTAGATTAAACAAAAATATTAAAGGTATTACTGTAAACAATATTGAAAAAAAAGATTTCTCAGTTAGCTGATGATACATCAATCATTCTTGATGGTAGTAAAGAATCCCTCACACAAACATTGGAAACAAAGAAATTTTCAGAAATGTCTGGATTACATATTAACTATGCCAAAACTCACATAGTGTGGATAGGTTCTAAAAAGTTTAGTGATGAAATTTTATTGCCAAATTACAAACTTAACTGGGGAACTACCAGATTTACTCTTCTAGGAATACATTTTGATGTAGAATTGGATAAGGTACAAAAATTAAATTATGAACCAAAATTACTACATATTAAATCAATACTTAAACAGTGGGAGAAAAGGTATTTAACTCCCATAGGGAAAATTACAGTCATTAAAACATTAGTTTTACCTTTATTAAATCATATTTTAATGTCAATCCCAAATCCTTCTGAACTGTATCGTCTTCTCGTTTATATGGAATAATTCAACTCATAGAGTAAAAAAAGAAGTAATTGTAAAAAAAAAAAAAGAAAAAAAAATATGAAGATGGGGGTTTGAAAATGTTAAATCTGATGTCTTTTATAGCTTCCATGAAATTATTTTGGATAAGGCATCTCATCTTTACAAATAGGGGGATTGAACACCTCATTCCAAAATTCAATTTGAACAAATTTTTAAGTTGTGGAATTGAATACACTACAACCTTCTTAAAAACATTGAAGAATAAATTTTGGACAGATGTTTTTAAGTCATGGATAATGTTACAAAACCTTGGAAAAAAGTTTGATGTTGCTGATGACTCACCATTATTTTACAATCCACATTTACATATCGGTGAAAAACCATTTATGATAAACAAATGTTTGACAGTAACATTAGACAACTTAATGATATCATTAATGAGGATGGTTCACTCTTTACTTATGAGTGTTTCTGTAACACCTATCCAAATATAAAGATTAATTTTTTAGAATACAATGGTATTATTCATGCTATAGAGGCTTGGATGAAAAATTCTGGTAAGGAAAAAACAATAAAAAAGCTCACTAACCCATTAATTATGTCAAATATCTACACAGTAATGAAATGTAAAAAATCTAAATGCTATTATGAAATCCTTAATCAAAATTCTTCTGTTGCAGCAGGTAAAACACATTGGAGTGAGCTTCTAGAAATTGAAATTAAGGAATGGAAAAAAATCCACATAATACCCTTCAGAGTAACAAAAGACTGTAAACTCCAATGGTTCCAGTACAGGATTATAAACAAAATTTTTTGCAACAAATTCATTCTTATTCAAAATTAAGAAAAATGACTGTAAGTTCTGCAGTTTTTACCACACTGAGGAGGAAACAATAGAACACCTTTTGTGGGAATGCAATAGTACACAAATTTTTCTAGAAGAATTTGTTCATTTACTTGAAGATAAGACTGGTCTAAAGATTAGAGTTACTAAGAAATCTTTTATTTTAGGGTTTATTAATGAAAACACTGATGTTCAAAATGCTATTCTTCTTTGGCTTAAATATTATATTTATACTGCAAGATGCACCCAGAAACCTATTAATGTACATACTACAATATCACAAATGAAATTTCATTATGAAACACAAAAATTTATTTCTTATAAGAATGGTGGAAAGGAAAAGTTTGATACCCAGTGGAACAGGTGCACGTGGATCCTACTATTCTCTTAACTCTCTCTCTCTCTCTCTCTCTCTCTCTCTCTCTCTCTCTCTCTCTCTCTCTCTCATAAAATAAAAACGCACCTCTGCTTCTGAAACTTGATGTTTGATGTATGTATATAATGTTATGTATGTTGTGTGAATAAAAAAAAAAGTTTGCTCATCATACATATAAGTAATCACTTTGTTTATCTGATTAACACTAAGGAGCAGACAGGATTATTTAACAGAATTAATGCATTTTCACTATATTATCAAGAGCCCCACCCTTACACCAGCACATCTGACCCAGGGGTCATGCAATTCACTACTCTGGAAGAAGCAATCATGCTCATCATAACTATACACTTAGCTTCTTTCCTTTTTAACCAGAAGCAGAAAAGAATATTTTCAAAGAAATTTTGCTTTTTCACTATATAATCGATAGAGCCCCCCCCCTTTTCATCAGAACCCCTTGACCCTGGGGCCATGAAATTCACAATTTGGAAGAGGCAATCTTGAGTATCATAACAATGTACTTAGTTTGTTTAAATAAAACCCAGGGGCAGAGAAGAAGATTTTCAAAGAATTAATGCATTTTCACTACATAATCAATAGAGCCCCGCCCTAACACCAGAACCCCTGACCCTGGGGCCATGAAATTCACAATTTTGGAAGAGGCACTCTTTCTCATCATAACTATGTACTTTTTTACTTTATTTGATACCCAGGAGCAGAGAAGAAAATTTTCAAAGAATTAATGCATTTTCACTATATAATCAATAGAGCCCCGCCCTAACACCAGAACCCCTGACCCTGGGGCCATGAAATTCACAATTTTGGAAGAAGCCCTCTTGCTCATCATAACTATATACATGTACTTAGTTACTTTATTAAATACCCAGGGGCAGAAAAGATGATTTTCAAAGAAATAATGCACTTTCACTATATGATCTATATAGCCCCGCCCTAGCACCAGAATCCCTGACCCTGGGGACATGAATTTCTCAATTTTGGTAGAGGGCTCAATGCTTATTACAATGATGCCAACAGTTTGACTGCTTGATGTCCAGGAGTAAAGAAGAAGATTTTTAAAGATTGCATTAATTTTGGTGGTTTTAGCCCCGCCCCTCAGGCCCCAGGGGGGCAGGGACCATGAAATTCACAATTTTTGTTTCCATTTACCCATAAATGCTATATGCCAAATTTGGTTGAAATTGGTTGAGCGGTTTCAGAGAAGAAGCTAAAAATCTTCAAATGTTAACGCACGTCGCATGACGACGGACGAAAATGGATAGCAATAGGTTACCTGAGTGACTCAGGTGACCAAAAAAAAGTGTGAATTTACCGATAAATGCCAAAATGCCAACAGTAAAAAATTCTTGTAGATAAGGATTTTATACCATACAGGGCTACTTTATGTACATTGTATTTCGATAACAGAAAAACGTTCCTTGCACATTGATAGTATACAGTTACACAATGTGCTCTGTTCATATATTTTCATTCCTTCTGTGTTTTTTCTGTCTGTCACATCATGTTATGTCTTCGGATAGGCAACTGGAACAGCTTAAACTCATAATCACTCAAATGCAGGAGAAACAAAGAATCCTTGAAGCTAAGGTTGCAAACCAGGAGAATCGAATTAATAATCTGGAAGACAGTGTACAGAAATGCCAATGTGAAAAACATCACACCACAGATGAATATGTGTACGGATCAAAGACTTTAAGCAACGACTTCCCAGAATCCAAACAAAATATCAGCACCCCAGATGAAATAGTGATAGTAAAAGCTAAGTCAGGATCGGTAAAATCTGCATCTAAGAAACTTTGGAGAAGATTGTCTGGTGAGTATATGAACCTCATATGTGACTTTAGGTTTTGAAATGGGCGAATGAAATTGATAGCTCTTTTAAACCTCAGACGTATCCCCTTAGACCAGCTCATAACGTAGACTATTGAGTAATTACACATATTATTTTGACACTTGAAAATCAAACGAACCAAGAGGTCCAAGGGCCTTAACGATCACCTGAGTATTATACAACACTGTAAAGGATCCATGGAAGTATAAAACAAATTAACTGATAGACTAAGCAATGTTGCCCAAGAATTTCAAAAATCCGGGGGAAATGCCCTTGCTTATTGTAACGTGCTAGACCCGAGTGATCTCCTTGGGATTATACTTGGGTTTCCCAAGTCTTACTGGGATGATAATGAATGCAAAATATACATATACAATGAACACTTGCCTATTGTGTAGGGTATTCAATATATACAGATATGTTTTTGTCACTTGCCTAGTGCTACAATTCAGTACACACAGACTTGGGTATACAGCATGGTTATTTGCCACTTGTCACTTATTACAAAAGGTCACCCTGGCTCTCCGTGATTCTTTGTCCACTTTGATCAAGTATAAAACAACTATATCCATTCTCTCGTCAACCATGACTCTTCTACCAGTGACAATAACTTAGATCACCACAGTGAAAACATGCTGTGTACAATTACAACTTTTGCTAAGTATATGAATAATCTTTATGTCAATCTTTTATATTGCTTTCCAGGCAAGAATCTTACTTTGACCATGCTTTGCTCATTTAACCAAACATTCATTTTTATTTTGTTTCTATATATATAACATTCTTTCTTGTATTCTCATTCAATCAAATAACCTGTTAATTAAAATATATACAAGGATTTGCTGATTAACAACATCTAGCAGAGGGGAGTAATTCTCATTTGCTTCACTTATCACAACTGTGTACTCTGTTTGCCTTCTAGATGCCCAGAAGCAAAGAAAAGTATGAGGCGCCGTTTTGGTATTTATTGCCATTAAGTGATATCATCTATTCGAATAAGTGTTATACCTATACGAAAAGGTGATATCACCTATTCGAATAAGTGATATCACCTATTCGTGCTGAATAGGTGATATCACCTATTCGTGCTGAATAGGTGATATCACCTATTCGAATAAGTGATATCACCAATTCAAATAAGTGATATCACCTATTCAATTTGAATAGGTGATCTCACCAATTCGAATAGGTGATATCACCTATTTGCATTTCTTACAACAATAAATAATGAATGCTTCCTTCCTCAAGACTATCTTGATTTCCATTGGAACCAAGCAAATTCGGGCTGCTCAGTTTTCCCATGTATTTGAGCCCGAGACATTTTAAAAGACATTTTAAAAGACCCCTGTAAAGTTATATAAATTTTATAAATTATACCAAGCTGGGTACAACAGTGTGGCATATCTTTCTCTCTTTATAAAGTAAATTGGGGTATTTTCTGTATGGAACAGTTGTTATGCGTTTTTCACAATTTTTCCTATAGTATACATGATGAATAAGTGTAATAAATGTGATTTGTGAGCAAACAAACTACAAGTTCTACTGGGGTGCTAAAAACTAAATGCGAAGCTATAATCCATTGTCTCCAAGACCGCTAAGTTATAAAACGAAAGTGAAAGTAAATGAGGATTAAAGACTATAGTCTTGGGAGCTGTTGTTATTTCATAAATAATTTGAATAGGTGATATCACTTATTCGAATAAGTGATATCACCTATTCAAAATGATTAAGTGATATAACCTATTTGAGTAGATGATATCACCTATTTAATTTGAATAGGCGATATCACCTATTCGAATAAGTGATATCACCTATTCAAAAGGAATAAGTGATATCACGTATTTGAATGGGTGATATCACCTATTCGAATAAGTGATATCATCTGTTCGAATAGGTGATATCACCAATTCAAATCAAAAAGGTGATATCACCTATTTGAATATTCGAATTGAATAGGTGATATCACCTATTCGTATAGGTGATATCACTTTTTGGCAGTAAATACCAAAAATGCGCCTCATAGAAAAGGCACATTTACTTATAATTATATTTTAATACATTTACATTGATATTATTGCATTTAGTTTGTTTGCTTATTACTCAGGGGCAGAGGAGAAGATTTTCAAAGCATTAATGCATTTTTGCTTATTAATCAATAGAGCCCCACCCAAGGGCAAGGCCATTAAATTCACAATTTTGGCAGAGCAACCTTTCTCATCATAACTATGTATTGAGTTTGTTTAATTAATACCAAGGGACAGAGAAGATTTTCAAAGCGTCAATTTATTTTCAGTATATAATAAATAAGCCCTCCCCCCTCCACATGGAACCCCTGACCCAGGGCCCATGAAATTCACAATTTTGGAGGAGGCATTCAGGCACTCTTCTTCATCATAACTATGTACTTAGTTCATCGGCTTAATACCCAGGAGCAGAGGAGAAGATTTTCAAAGAATTAATGCATTTTCACTATATTATCATTCGAGTCCCGCCCTAACACCAGAACCCCTGACCCTGGGGCCATGAAATTTACAATTTTGGAAAAGGCACTCTTTGTCATCATAACTATGTACTAAATTAGTTGGCTTAATACCTAGGAACAGAGGAGATTTTCAAAGTATTAATGCATTTCCATTATATAATCATTAGAGCCCTGCCCTAACACCGGAACCCCTGACCCTGGGGTCATGAAATTTACAATTTTGGAAGAGGCACTCTTTCTCATCATAACTATGTACTTACTTCGTCGGATTAATACCCAGGAGCAGAGGAGAAGATTTTCAAAGAATTAATGTATTTTCATTATATAATTATTACAGCCCCACCCTAACACCAGAACCCCTGATCCTGGGGCCATGAAATTCACAATTTTGGAAGAGGCACTCTTCCTCATCATAACTATGTACTTACTTCATCGGATTAATACCCAAGGGCAGAGAAGAAGATTTTTAAAGAATTAATGCATTTTCATTATATAATCATTAGAGCCCCGCCCTAGCGCCAGAACCCTGACCCTGGGGCCATGAATTTCACAGTTCTGGTAGAGGGCTCAATGCTTATTACAATCATGCCAACAGTTTTACTGCTTGATGTCCATGAGTAAAGAACAAGAAGATTTTCAAGATTGCATTTTGATGGTTTTAGCCCCACCCCTCAGGCCCCAGGGGTGCAGGGGCCATGAATTTCACATTTTTTGCTCCGCTTCACCCATAGATGCTGTATGCCAAAATTGGTTGAAATTGGTTCAGTGGTTCCAGAGGAGAAGCTAAAAATGTTCAAAAGTTTACGACCGATTGACGACGACAGACGAAAACAGGTAGCAATAGGTCACACGAGTGACTCAAAAAAAAAAAACCCAGACAAATTTAGAATTTTTTAAAGTAAAGTTTTTAATTAATATAGCATTTGATATTTAATTTTATTTTTTTTATTGTCTCTTTCAGGGACAGATGGTAAAATTGCGTTTTTCGCCAAGCTGACTCATACAGAAACTCAACCTAGCACTCTTCATATATTTGTGTTCGATTCAGCAACACGTACTCCGGTATGTTCACTTCCCCCCGTCATGGCACATACGTCTTTACCTGGACGATGTTCTGTTCTGCAGGTGCCCATATCAGTTCGCAGCTAATTAAAAACGCAGATTATATTGACGCCACTCTTTGTAATGGAGCAGGGGCAGATTATTTTAGATCAACAACCGACCTTTCTGTTTTAGAACTTAATCAAGACGATGTGGTCTTCATCCGCACTCATCCAACTAGCACTCATGAAGGTAACATCATCAGCAGCGAGTATCACATGTCAACATTCAGTGGTTGGATTTTGTAAAAAGGATAATCCACTCCTGGATAATTTTTGCAATATTAAACTATAATCTTTGAAAATCTTATTTGTTTTTAGGTTCAACATTTATCCAATGGGTTCCTCAGTAAATACCTAATTATAAGTAAATATTTAATCTTTGGGATGTTTTGGACATCATTTAATCTCCACTGACATATATCCCGAGACATGACCTTTTTGAATGAACATCGACATGACGCAGAGGAACGCAAGAATGACTCCAATTTACTCACGAGTAAACTGATACATGTATTTCTTCTGCTGAGAGATATTTTGCTCATATTTTGCATTTTCATACTTCTATTGATTTTCTCTTTATACATGAAAATGTACATGTATTTCATAATACATGTATTTGCTTAATCCATAAAATTAACTTTAATTCATTATTCCCTACCTTCTTACAGTGATCTTTCTTAACATTTTCATTCATTCTAGATCTGAGATTACTAGCACACTATGGTAAGCTGTTGAAATACAATATAATAGATTTTCATTGTTGGAGTCGAATGTCACTGATTGGAAGCATTAATTATGGAAATGATCAGCATAGTGATGCTTCTGTTGTATTTAATGTTTTAATTAGGAAGAGCACAAAATTTAAATGACACTACCTTCATCTATGTCATTATATAAAATTCAACTTTCAAGAAATTAAACTTTGCAAAAGAATTTTTCCACAAATCCATAATTTAGATTCATCTTCGACTGTTAGCATTAATACAACCATGGATGCAAAAATCCAAAAGGTTTATTATAACCATTAAAAGGCCAGTTAGGTCCATTCATTGCATGGACCCTGAGGTCCACGCAGAAAATACATAAGCGAGATTAAACCGGATGCTATGCAAAAATGTTAGACTGCGCATGCCTCAGAATACTAGACAGTTCGCCCCTGGAACAAATTGTCCTTAGGACAACTCGCTCATCATTGAAAACTCGCAAAAATTTTGTAAATTGTATTTATTCTTAACGTATCCAAAATCAAAATCTTCTCTTAAAATGTAAATGAAAAGCATAATCTACTATAGCTATGTATATATATGATAAAAAAAAAAAATTTACCATTTGATATCGGAGTTTCTATGGTACAAGCATTTTAAAATGGAAAAATATTTCAGATGGTTTCACAACTTCATTTGACGATTTAGATTTAAAAGATAGGACATACTTCCAACATCAGTTTTGTGCGTCCAGGGCCGTAGGAATCAATTTCAGATTGGGGAAGGGGCACAAAATCACAGAAATTCTTGACAAGAAAAAATATTATCTGACTCTTCTTGAGAGGGTATCGTAAATTAGCTTATATTTATATTGAACAGTTTTTACTGGCAAAATATTGAAGGAAAAAACTATAAATTACCTTTCTTTTCTATATAGTAAATTATGTACTGGCAAAATCCCCACCACTTCCGGACCCATGGGCTTAATTGGTACATGTGTATATGTTGTCTTCAACAGAAATGTCTTTCCTCTGAAGAGAACAACACTGCTTAAAACTGGACAATATTTTAAACTCTGAGCTAAACATTTCACATACGGGGTAATTGTTAAAGATGGATAACCCCCCCCCCCACCTTTAATTCCAACAATCCAACGTTAATATCAATGCTACACCTATATTAAATGCCTTGATCAAGTATAGAATTGATATCCAGTTTTAGTAATTAGCTACGTTAAATTATAACAAAGAATTACTTGTTACAAGGTGAAAAAAAATTTACAACACATTTTCAATTCAACACTGTTTTTATTTTTCATTTTTGTTAGAAACATATGCCTATATGGTCTACGTATTGCAGTCCTTTTCGAAGGGCAGCAACTTGTTCTTGGTATACATTCTTGTTCTTAGCATACATTGGTATATATACATTCTTGGCTTCAAACCTATGTCCTCTTTCTTCTCAAATTATCTGAAAAATTCTCGTTAGTCCATAGTCTCGGACACGTCTTTTTTTTTTTTTTTTTTTTTTTTTTTTTTTTTTTACATTTTTGGGTGGCGTACACGTGGTAGTGTAAATTGATATTTGCTTCATTCGGGATTATCTAATTGATTAACCCCCCCCCCCTCATCTCCTTCTTCTTCAATACGTTTTTCTCTATGATTACGGTCTTCCTTGGAAGACGGTTTACAGAGTTGAAGTATTTTACAGTCTTTGGACTATGCACTTCCTCTCTTTTGTGGTTGGTAGAAATTACATTTTGTGAAAATTTCCAATTATTTCATTGCTTAAATTGCTGTACAATGCAAGGGAGATAATTTTCGTACGACTTAACAATTTTTCAAGATTTTTCAATCTTAAAAAAAAAATTGACAAAATGATCAGTTGAAAATGGCCATAAATGTAAATAAATCTAAATAACACTTTAATTTATTATAGCAATTACCAAAAGGCGTTTCTATATTTTTATTGTAAACAGAAATGATTTTATTGCTCGTCAGCTTTTCAGCTTGTATTTATTCTTTTTCTTTGTTTATCTAATCACCCGGCTTTCTCCGTAAAGTCTGACTAGCAGCAGAGTCGAAGTTGTAGAAAAAGCCGAGCATCTGGTTGAACTTTCACATTGTAGGGCTAATGTCAGTAAAAAGTTGATGAAGAAACGCTCAAGAATAATACGGCCTAATAAGTGTATGCCAGTTTACTGTTCAAGGTTGTTGCTAAAGACGGCCGAGCTTTTTGAAAAAGCTCTCCATGTTATTAACAAATATTTGACACTTTACTCATTGTACATGTGCCGTTAAATATAAATCCAAGTGATATGACATTTCATTAGAATCCCAGTGCTCGCGAAGATAATTCTAGAACAAAATTTTCAAACCTTTCCCATAGAAATACCAGCATATTTATATCAATTCAACTATTATGCATAATTATATATTTTTTTATTGTTGTGCGTCGTATAACTACATCGGTATCTTTATATCTCATGCTTAAATCAATATTGCTCAAATCAATATTTTGTTAAGTCGATAGAACTTTTAGCAATAAAAAAGACGCTTTCAATTATTTCAATATACCCAGATACAATAGATCTACAACATATAAATGAAGATAAGAGGCCATAACAAATTATATGTTGATAAGACAATAAAAAGTAACACAATGTACAAAAGTATAACACAACAAGTGTAGATACCTTTACGCTTCCGAAGTAAGCAGCATATGAAAATTTTTCACGACATAAACGCAACTTAAAACGCTAAGGAATTTTATAAAAATTCTATGCATTCAGAATGCCTGAATTAAAAGTTTAAAAATAATTTGCGATAGCAATTTCTGAGGATTTGTTCTATCCACAAGATTCCGTAAAAAACAGACAACTGCAGGAAAAAAGTAACCCGTTATCGGATATATCCCAGTGGCGGATTTAAGGGGGGGCGCCCCCCCCCCTCCCCAAAACTGTCAAAGTTAGCTTAAATCATAGTTTCGTCAAAAAAATGTAAAAATGTCTACTTGGTAAATCTCATTTTACCCTACAAAATCTCTAGAATCCAGGAGCCTCAAGGCGGCCCCCAGACCCCCTGCCTACTTTCTGCGCCCCCCTAACTTCAATTCCTGGATCCGCGCCTGTATTCTACATGTAAAAATATATGTACTAAAGTTTAAGCATTTTATTGCAACGGGATGTACGAGGGTTGTCCCAAAACTCCGTAGACAAGTGTTGTTTTGTAATAACCCACTGCCATAAATTAATAAAACTTTAGAAGTAAATAAAACTTCCAACAGTTTTAGATAGTTTTAGATAAGACATTGCGGAATTACACATATTTATCCTATCTAAATGAAATAAATTCAGTGGCTGATGTAAAAAGATGGCGCAGTCCAAAATTTTCTATCACTAATCGGTTTAAATTTAAATTTAAAATATCGTGAAAAGTAAACTCTAGTCCAAATTCCGTTTGGATAAAAATGATAGTTTCTCAAATGAAATAAATAACAACTTTTATTCCAATTTTATGGAATAAAAGTTGTTATTTATTTCATTTGAGAAACTATCATTTTTATCCCACGAAATGTGGACTAGAATTTACTTTTATTCCAATTTTATGGACCGGTCACGGTAGCCTAGTGGTAGGGCGTTCGCGTCATAATCGGGAGAGCCGGGTTCGATTCTCGTTCGCCGCGCCGCGTCAAACCAAAGATGTTAACATAGGTAGTGACTGTTCCTTCACCAACTGCCCGGCACTATAAATGAAAGTCACGGGTCTATCGGATTAGACCTTAAAAACCTAGGTCCCGTGTCACGGTACGTAGGCGTTGGCACGATAAAGAACCTTCGCTGCTCAATGGACCTAAGTGCTGAACATAGGTCTAAATTTGAAGCCCTTCACCGGTATATGCATATGATGACGTTTCTTTATGAGTGAAAATTCTCAAATGGGACGTAAAACCACATACAATTAATTAAAATTCAATTTTATGGCATATTCCTTCATTAATAAGAATTTTATAACGTTTATATTTGAACTGGTTTTAACTTGACTATTTAAAAAAAAATGACACCGCATTGACATATGAGGCATACTGAATTATAGTGGAGCGGATATTTGAAAAATAAATCACTCGTGAGACAAGCAACAAATTTGGCACGAAGGTTCCGTATCTAGTACATGTACCTGAATAGAAAATATCGTTGGCCATTCAAGTTTCGGGCATTTTCAAAATGGCCGCCATGATTTTCAAAATGGCGTTATTTCTTACATTGCATATAAAGCATATTCAATTTTTTATCTACCATTTTAAAAATATTTGAAGCATTCAATCAACATAAGGTCCGACATACGATTGTTGATCTTTTATAGTACTCATAGGATCTAATCTTCAAAGCAGTTACAGCTGCCTGGAGCAATACAAGATACTTTTGCTGTTACCAAACAAGTAATTCTACACCTCTTCAAGTACTTCTTGACATGAGGTTGCCATTGCCACCAAAGATGTCCCATATGGGACTCAAACTCCACTATCTTTTTCACATATTACTTTAAAGGTAAAGATAAAGTTTACTCCACAAAAGGCCACAGCAAGTGTTTATTTTATTGATAAGTTCTGCTTCATAGGAATATAAAAACAGGTCGGCTGAAAAAGGAGCACAACTAGTGTCCATCGGAGTTCCAACATTTTGTTGGAAGACCTGGTCTCCGAAGACCACATAAATGTTGTCAATGATGAACTCCAGCATTCTTTCAATATCACCTTCAGAGTACTTGTGTGTAGAATCAGAGTGATTTTAAAGTCATTTTTGATGCCCAATTACAATAAAAAAATTTCCGAATTCCATTTTTAATGAAGAAGCAGTTATCTGAATTTCTCTTGAACTTTTGTAAAGGGTTGTCTCGTTACCCAGCCGACAACTACATGAATCAGGAATAGTGTTTGTTAAAGTGGATACCCTAAAAAAAATTACAATAGTTAACTATAGTTAACAATAGTTTACTATAGTTAAGTAAACTAAAGTAAAAACTATGATGCTTTGATTTACTATGAAACTTTATTCTGGAACTTTTTTTTTTGAGATTTCAGAGCTTAAAATCTCTTAAACTCTTAAATTCGGTAATAGTGATATAAAATTTGAAAATAATATGTGAATATACAAAGAATAGTTTTATTTAATATAAAATATGTATGAAAAGAAAAACAAAAAATATAACAATCAGAAATCCATAGTAAAAATACTTTGATTTACTATAGTGAAAAAAAACTTTGATACTATAGTTACATGTAACTATAGCAAACTATAGTTACCTTTAGCAAACTATAGTTAATTATAGTAAACTATAGTTAACTATAGTATTTTTGTTCGGGTAATCTTGCAGAAAATACTTAACTCCAGTATGTATAATAAATGATTCTGTCAGTCAGAGCTCTTTTATAAATATTTGTAATTTTGACTTCGTACAATGTCTTTATCAAGTTTTAGATCTTAACTAGATTCCATAATGTCTTTATGGTTTCCATAAAACTTTTCTGATTCTGATCTATCTAAATCTGGTTAGTTAGTCTCTAAATACTTTGTCTATTACCTCTTGTCCATATATAACACTCTTGAATGTCTTGCTTGCTCCATAAAGCAAAATGATGCCTCTCCATGTTTTGCAGAGATTATGATCTCCCTTGTTTGATATATGTAGTTTGACAACCAGTCCCTTCCTCCACTATTTAGATTCTCACTGCTTCTCATAGTTTGTATATATACATGTATTTCCTTTTTTTCTTGTCCTCAAGCCCTGGATGCCTAAATAAGCATTTTGTCAATCCCTGCTGTTTTCCATATTGAAAAGATATTCTAGTAGCTGTTGTCACTTACTTCTCGCTTCTTCCTTCTATTTATGCATTCAGGTAATTCCCTGGTTTATTGTTATTGGACTTTTGCAAGAAGCACTGACTTTTACAGTCGACGCCTTACTATGACATTTAAACCTACCTTATGTACGGAGGTACGGAATTGATAATAGATAAGAAAACCTTAATAGTGGTTATAGGTATTTTGTTGCACTTACATGATTAACTGGTATGCAATCAATGCAAGAGATGATGGGAGGCAGAATAACATAGCTTAAATTATTTATTTGTGAGGGTTAGTATCTTCCTTCAATCTCATTTTCTAAAGGAATCAAATAAGGAAGAAAATGCATTCCGGAAGGAAAACTAAGCAAGAGTTGGTCAATGTGGGAAGAGAGGGGGTTTAGGGTAGGGTGGTTGCCGTTCCCTTCCTAGACAGCGTAATATGTGCTTTGAAATGACCCATTATTATCGTTTAATTAACTGTTAAGCTTAATATTTATATCGCAAAAGAGCTTCCATATACTGTCCTAGTGTAAAAGTAAGCCGTCGATTGTAAAAGTCAGCGCTTCTCGCAAAAGTCCATTGGTCCTCAAAGTTCGGTCTATGTAGTACTCTTTGATGGGTTCGTTTCATCTACTTAGTTGTTCCTCTACAGATCTTACTTTCTCAATGTTTTTCTTTTTGCCCGGGTTGGCTTTACCATGCAATGCAGATCTTTTTCTCAGAATTTTTGTGATGTTATATACGTCTTCAAATCTCTATGGGCTGCCAACTCAGCTTCCCAAACAAGCTCATTTATAAAGTCTCTTTTTTTTACTTGCAGTTATGATCGACCTTATTGTCTATCTCCTGGTAGTATATATTTTTGGAGTTTACGTCTTTGCAATCTATAGTTTTTGTATCCTTGAATTGCTTTTTTCCTTAGCTTCCTGCCACTTATTGACATCAATGCTCTCATTTTTCCCGGGTATTTATGTAGCGACTATCCTAAGGGTGCTTTTCAAGGGATAAAGGGTCTCAATTTAGACAAATGTCATGTTCTAAATTTTGAATTTACCGGGTGGGAGTAATTTACAAAATTTTATCTTGTTCTAAATTTTGTATTAACTCCCACCCGGTAAATTCAAACTTTAGAACATGACACAAATATAAATACAGTGTAAAATTTTTCTCTTCTTCTGCTTGTGCTTTTAATTGATACTTGGAATCAATATCATTTACGTTGATTATTGTTCTTCTACTGGGTTATATCACTTGTCCATGGATCTAATTTCTTTTATACAACGGTGCCACAAGCTGAGGTTCTTCTCAATAGGATAATGTAGAGCAGGCTGGGCACCTTGCACCGTGTTCAAAAACCAAGTTCTAAGAGTACTCGGTATCTCACCAGTATTCAGGGTTACTGCACCTCGTATCTCCCAATACCCCTGTTTTCATTTCACTTGTGCTATGACTTCAACCCTATACTTCTCTATTTTCTCTGAATATTATAGTTGCAGAACTGTAGCTCTCTGCTTCAGAAAATTCGGACAGATAAAGCAGAGAGCTACAGATCCAAGCGTTGTAAAAACCTTCGATTTACGCCGCCGCTTTTTTGTCGCTCTCCTCGGCTATTATTTCTTGTATTTTATGCTTTCCCCCGCTTTAAGAATGGTATCAGATAATTTGCAATATATTTTACTCTTATTCTTAATACTTTATTTACCTTTCAACGGTCCCAAACAGCCCTTAATGGTTTTGGACTGTCGATTTTAAAAATTCCCATTCCGTCGACGTCCATGTTGGGGGTCGTGAGAAAAAAAGTACTCTAAAAAAGAAGTTCTCTACTTCTTTTCAAACCTGTCTACGTTCAGACTTCTTAATGACTGATGCTGCCTCTGCAGCCATTTATATAGAAAAGGACCAGGGGTAAACAGGCTCCAGGACTATACCCAGAGATGGGGTAATTGAAATGAGTAATACTGTATCTATATATACTTTTTTCAAAGTAATTGAAAGTATTTGTAAGTAAGTTTGCTTTCAATTAAACGTAATTAAATTTATTGAATGAATTTTTTTTTCTGTGTTCTTGACAAAGGACTGAATTGAAAAGTCAGGCTTTGTTTTATCTAAGAGAAACATTTAATTTATGACACCACCCAAACCCCTTCCATGCACTATCTGTTGATTTTTTTCCCCAAATGCTTTACTGTCTGTGGAAACTTTATCGAAAAACCCACAAACAAAACAAAATAGAAAAAGATATTTAGTTTGTCAATAATTACAATTGCAAGGTAATTTTTCATAAGGCAATATGTAGATTCTACATGTACATACATGTATAACGTAAATTAAATATACTGAAAGGAAAAAGAAACGCAGGGTAACATAATATGCGGAAAAATTTTTGATTGTATAACAGAAAAATAGGAAAATTGGTCAGAGGGATATCTTGGTTACTGTGCTATAAAATCAGTGTTCAGAACTACCTTACCGTGAAATGTGTGACGTCACATAAGGAAAGTGGTAAATGCCGAAAACTATGAGGCGCCGTTTTGGTATTTACTGCCAAAAAGTGATATCACCTATTTGAATAAGTGATATCACCTATTCGAATAGGTGATATCACCTATTCGAATAGGTGATATCACTCATTCAAATTGAATAGGTGATATCACCTATTCGAATAGGTGATATCACTTATTCGAATAGGTGATATCACTTATTCGAATAGGTGATATCACTTATTCGAATAGGTGATATCACCTATTCGAAATGAATAGGTGATATCACCTATTTGAATAGGTGATATCACCTATTCGTGCTGAATAGGTGATATCACCTATTCGAATAAGTGATATCACCTATTCGAATAAGTGATATCACCTATTCAATTTGAATGAGTGATATCACCTATTCGAATAGGTGATATCACCTATTCGCATTTCTGACAACAACAAATAATGAATGCTCCCTTCCTCAAATTTTCATTGGAACCAAGCAAATTCGGGCTGGTTAGGGTCTGTAAGTCTCGTCACGTGACTCGCGAAATTTTTCGATAATATTAACTTCCAGGTACCTCACACATGGAGATGTGTATTGGGTTATGCATGTTTATGGTTTACACAAAGCGTATAAGGAAAGTTTAAGCAGTTGTACAAAGCCGAAGGGTTCTCCGACTTACGATGGATAAATTGAGGGTCGTAAAAGCTTGGGTGCGAGCAAGTAGGAGGAGAATTTCGATCGAAGTACAGGTAAACAAGTGAGAGAATGTCACCTGCTTCTTGGGTATTCTTGGGTGAAATAGAAGTCTTATATTATACATTTGTATCTGATTAGAATAGTTTTGTTATCATCATTCCAACTAATTTATTAACAGATTTTTCTTGAATTCGAGGATAATGATGTTATTACCAGCTGATTAAGGAGGAGTAGTGTAAGTGTCAGATGGGTACGAACGTCATCTTGTGACAGCATCACCTTTGTTTGGGTAAATAATTTGTTCAGAATTCGCTTCATTTATCAACAAAAATTTAGCTGTTGCATGTCAGTTAGGTCTAGTTTTTCAAGTATTCAATGTTTGAAAGCACTTATCGGGTCCAGTACAATCTTTTGATTTAGCTATATATATAGCTTTATTAAGCTGTTCAGAATAGCTTAATTTAGCTATTTTATCACACTTTTCTTAAGTGTATACTTTTCTCAGCATGCACAAAAAGTCGCACCTTGGTGCAGTGATGATACTCAACCTTGAACATGTGTTGAACTCTTCTGAAATTGATGCATTTAAAACTCACTCATTAAAATCTCCTTGCATACATGTGATAATTTTTAGGCCCAAATACTGTACAGCAGTCCTCAAAATACAGGAATTTGGGTGAAAATACTGTACATTGTTCATCAAAAAACTATACAAAAAACTGTAAAAAAAAAAAATATTGACCAAAAGTCAATGTAAGAGGTTCATTTTTTAAGCTCTTCTGAGCCAAAGGCCCAAAGAGCTAATGCTACATGTATGGCCATTTGTGCGGTGTGCGTAAACTTTTTAGAATATGGGCCATAACTCAAGAACCCTTCGGCCAATTATTGTCAAATTTGTCACAGGGTATCCTTGGGCCAAGGGCTTCTGTTTATACTAAAACTAGGGTTGTGACCCTTAAACAAGGGGAGATAATTAGGAAAATAGAAACAAAAGAGACTTTGTACTCAAAGTTCTAAAAGTTTTTGGGCTACATATGCAATTGATACAGGTACTTCTTCAATGAATTTATAAAGGAGGCCAATTATGGTCAACAAGATAATTGATTAATTCAGTACATTCAATGAGAAGCAATCATACTTATCCATGCCTCAATGCACACAAGGTAGTGGACAGTTACTCAAATAATAGAAATTTATCTTTTGCTTAAAAGTAATCAAAAGTTGCAAAGTTGGAGCTATCTTTGATTTTGCTTGTTGTTTCAATAGCCCATAGCACATATATGAATAGTCAAATACATGCAACTTTTTGTCTATTTCTTACCAAAATAATATTTGTGAAAAACTGCATATAAATAGCCAAATCAAGCTATTTTGAATAGCTTAATAAAGCTAAATAGCTATTTCAAGCTATATAGCTAAATTAAGAGATTGTACTAGACCTGCTTATTTCCCAATCCCAACGATAAAACTTTCTTTATATATTCTGCAAATTCTCTCTGCATTTATCATTGAACAAAATCATATGACTGCAATTATATGACCATATTCTTCAGTTTAGAGAGCATGTTATAGAGGATATTTTGGTTAAAGTTTTGGTCTGTTTCATGCAGTGTTTGAAATATTCTTTCATCTTACACAATTGTATACATTAAGATTTATTTTATAGCTAAAGTACAAGAGAACTGCAGCATCTAAGACTACATGTACATCGACTTTGAATAATCTATCCGGTGTATCCTCAAAAAGGCAACTCAAATACAGGTATGAAATTGATGTCACAAAATAAGTTTTTGGACTTACATTTACTCTTATAATTCATATACATATAAAGCATATCAAAAATAAAAATAGAAAAGAATTAAAGGTTCATCAGGTGACAGCTCAATCATGTATGGAATATTATTAGGCCAAATAAAAAAATATGTGTGGTTCCCATTACCTGACCGTCCCTATTTTAGATCCCCGACCCTAAACTTTTTTTCGGCAATATTCATATTTATTTCCGGAATTTTCCGCAATTTCCATCATCCACTTTGGTATTAGTTTTAGTTCCAGCAATGGCGGCCTCCATGCAAAAATCGTTTCAACACGTAGTGCAAGTGTTTGATGGTGTTAAATCTAAAGCAAGCTAGCATGGCGTGGCAGTATACCTTTTACCAGCGCCATGTTTTTTTGTTTATTTGTTTTTTGGTTGCCAAAATTAAATAAATATGCCCAAGAGTGGTGAGATTCAGTTAGTTGCTCTGTTTACAGCTGGTTTATAACAAGTGCATGCTGATTAGCCCCTTTATTATTTAATGCACGGAAAGGTGTGAAGTCAGGATAGGAAATCACTTCTCGCTTGAAAGCACACAGACAGCTGGCCAGGTAACGTTTTTTGGAGTTAGGGGGAAGATAACATGAGATAACATTTATTTGATTGCATTGATTAGCAAGAATTGGCCCAATGTGTAAGATAGATTAACTTGTAAACTATTAAATAATTTATATCAGGATCATTTCTTTTAAACCGAAAGTAGAAAAAAAAACAGTTCATGAGGAAAAGTGAAAAAGAAGACTGCTGATTTTACATGAATAAAGTCAACTTGCAAAACACCAATATATATGAGAAATGAGCTTGGAAGTATGAAGTCTTCAATGAGGCAAAAAGGTTTCATGAAAGGATTTAAAATTTTAATAATATTAAATATTTGTACTTCTGACAAATTTGAATGATTCTTTGTCATCTTGCTTAGGTGATTTATTTTGTTTTAAACATTACTGTACAAAGTGTAGGTGTCACATTCTTTTCCTCCGACAGCTCTTAGCAGAACTCTCATGTCCGTTTTCTAGTTTATAGTTCAGAATTTATTATTAAGTAAAATAAGAACTGTTCTGGATAAAAGTAATTAATTAATTTCATTTATAACACTGATTTTAAAAAAAGGATGTTCACTTTGGACTTTATTTTTTACAAAAAGAAAAGATTGTGTTTTCATTATTTTTGATATAAAAATATTTGTTTCATATTCATAACTAGGGTGCCCCCTGCAAATGTTGACTAGTATATTTAACGCCACATCGAAATGCCACTTATTTTCTCCTTCACTCTGTTCATCCACAAATAAAACATTTCTTTTCTGAACCATAGTTGGAAAAGACTGAATTCAAAATAAACATTTATTATACCCCATTCATACGACACGATTTGCATACCTCAGTATATTTTACACATATGTAAATTTACTTACATGTGCAATTTTTGTCGTATGAACTGATTTGCTCATATGCAAATTATGCACACTTGAGTAAATTTGCACCTGGTCAGGACAAGGTGTAAATTAACTTTTGCATACACGTTGTCGCAAAATATTTGCTCCCGTGTGTAAAATTTGTCTTATGAACATGCAGCAAATTTACTTATGTAAGTTTTTCGTCATGTGTATTGCATCAATCTCCGTTTTAAGTGTTGTTATGGTTGTATATGCATTGGCATGTAAAATATCAGTCGGTAAACATGGCTGCTAGAAAGTAAAGCTCTAAAAATACGCGGATTTTCAAGGGTCAGTCTTGCGCTAAGTAAACAAAAATTGAAAGTGAACCGAGTTACTGTAAGGGTAGATCTGTTGGTGTATGGCTTCAAAAGCCAAGTCTTCAAAGGGTATACGCTGTGTCGCCGAGAAGTACTACTAGCATAGTAATTTCTCCAAACTGCTTTCTCCACTCTGGAAACAAGGAACCATTATCTCCTCTGAAATAAATTTTCGAATATGCAAAAACGCGGGCAAATCTAAAGATAAAGCTGTGGTCGCAAACACCCTGCAGATTCAATGAGTAGAATCCTTTCCTGTTCAAGTAGTCTCCGTGTGAATGCTTAGGAGCTATGATAGGAATATGCGTGCCATCAATCGCTCCACCATAGTTTAGCCCTTGATGACTTTCTTCATCCTTTCTCAGTTTTAAACTGAGGCAGGCTACTGACAGATAAGTTTATGTTACAAGGATTTCAACAACCTCGTTTCAAGTCAGCATTTGGTAAATAAATAGATTTCATATGACACATTTTCAATTCGAGTTATTTCCCTTGGTCGCCATCTTGGAGATCAAACTGGTATTTGAGCAGAAATATAAGGGCAAAAATCTTTGAATTACTAAACCTATGAACTTTGTTAACATATATTCGTAAGAAAAACTGTGTTATCTTCGCCTCATTGTCCAGTATGAGAAGTTTAAATTGGTTGAATTATGAAGGAATCTGGCCTTGTTAGCGCCCAACATGGCAACCGACGGAAAATTACTCTATGGTCATTATAATGATCTTATTAGCATATGTTCCATAATGGCCTCGTAAACTTGATGTTTGCAATCATACATGGTAGATTTCCCAACACCAAATGATTTCCAATCGTACGTCCCTTATTCCGCTGAAGACGCTAACCAGTAGATGGTAACAGCCACCTTCTTCTTTACATCCAACGGCTCTTCTACAGTCTTTGGGTCGGGTCAAAAGCATTTCACAACTTCTCACAAAATTTTATGAAATTTTATGAAATTTTCCTTAAACATTCGAAAATTCTTATACCAATCTTCGTCCTTTAAGTCATAAAGAACGGTTCTGTCGTACCAATTTTTGGATCGGATTTTTCTTCTACTTTCTTTGAGGAACATCCAAAATTTAATCCTATACCTAAATAGTAAGTTAATCCTATACCCAAATAGTAATTTTTTCTGTGAAAATTCACAAATCTGAAGCGGTCCATCTCCTTATTTTAAATGACAATTTGAGGATTTACTTATGGTACATAAATCTCGTCTGAACGCATAGCAAATTAACTTTTACTTATGTGTGTAAATTTACTCATCTGTAAATTTGCACACATAAGCAAATTTTCGTCGTATGAATGGGGTATTAGTTATGAGTTATATACTCGGCTCTTCACAAAATATTTCTGTTTTTTCGCATTCTATAATGTACAATTTTAGATTTTATATACCTGTATAAAGACTTCCGCAGCAGATTCCGATAGAGAAATCATGATCTATATTTATAATAAGATTTAATGTATAATGCTTAAGATATCCATTAATTTTACTTATAATATACAATTCTGAAATTAATATCATCCTTTAAAAACAAGGATAGCACATATCATCTTCGTAAACACTTAACATTCTAAAAAAAGAAAATATAATATCCAAATTACAGTTAAATAATTCAATTTGCTCATGCTGATTTTCTTCAAACATTGTATTTTCTAGATGAGTATGAACTTGAATGAATAGAATCAGCAAACAACTGTTTAAATACCCAAGACATTTTATTCACACATTAAAGCACATATCTAATCCATATGCTTAAGAGAAAACATATCTAACACTCTACACATAAAATAGTTCACATATGCTAACGAAAAGAAATAGGTATTATTTAGAAAAATTTAGAAAATCATTTTGTACAAAAAAAAAAAAAAAAAAAAAAAAAAAAACCCTACCTACCCTATTTTTTTGGAGGTGTAACCGGAACCACACATATTTTTTTGTTTGGCCTTAATGCTGAGTTTCCAAATGCAAAATTAAGGGTATTCAATATATTCCATACAAGTTGTCGATCATTTATTAGTGATTTATACAGAGGTTCATTTGCATATAAATGTTGATAACATTGTTTTACTGTCTTTATTAACTTGTAATACTAAAAAATTGACAAATTCATTCTTTTTAGAAAGTGCATATAATTTGGAAAAGAGACCATCAATCCACTGAGGGGTATCGCATGAAAGCAATGATTATAGAATATTGTAAGGCTGGAGGAGTTATAGTACAACAGGCAGGCAAGTAATGGTACTTTGTTCTGGAAATTTTTCGCCCCAGTTTTATTTTTCTCATTCTGCCCTCCTTACAAGTAGGTGAATTTAAAACGGGACAAATTCAAAGAAGGCAGCATATATCTTTTAAACACAAATGTGTCTGATCAAATTTGAAAAGGGCAAAATTGTTTTCAAGGGTGAAAGAGTGAATATTTTAAAAATTAGAATGGGGTGAAAATATCCAATAATACAGGTTATATGTATTAACACAGTACATATGCATTTCTGTTTTCTTTATAATGAAAATAATTTGTTCTGTAAAAGGACAAATTTTGTTCTGATTTGTATCAAATAAATATGTGCCAGATTTATTATTTTGCAGGCACCTAAGTTACCATCAGTTGTGTGTCAAGCTGTGCAAAAATTCTATGTCATGTTACAGAATCTTTCTTAAATACAGGTATATGTCTGCTCATCTGGCAATCTTAGGACATCACTGGATGGTTTTGTTTAAAAAGATTACAGAGTTAACACACACTTCCAGCATGAAGACCAGCCAGTTGCCTCACCTGTCCTGACATTGTTAAAGGTAAATGGTCCTTTCAGAAAAGGATCTGACAATGCAAAGGCTTGCTAATCAATTAAAGATTTCTCTTTACTAATAGGTAATTAATTTGAATTTCTGTAGCTTAAAAATTTAATGATATGAATTAAAAAAAATATTTTAATCAAAATTATTTTTATTTCAGTACTTTGTGACAGTGAAAAGACAAGGCTTTAAATTACTGTGTCAGAGATCAATCCAGGTTATAAATCTGAGGAAAACAATAAAGCATCCACTTCGAGCTACTTATATCACTGCCTTAATAAGATGTCTGCATGTGTAACTAACAAAGGACAGTGACCAGTTGTAGCTTTGATATCAGAGGGCATCCTGAAAAACACTCATCACTAAGAATAGAAAACTTCAAATGACTTTTGTATCAATCCTTTTGAATTTCATCTGGCTTGGAATTTCAGTAGCCTTTAGCATCCTTCAAGCATTTCATGAAGTACATGTACCAATTTGCAGGCATAAAATGTTTGAAACAGATTGCTTGTCCCAAATAAAAAAAAAATAATTTCTCTGCCAATTAACAGTGTCATAAGCAGTTGATTGATATCACAGTTCCACTGGCATAGTATTTGTGGTTGAATGGTGCCATTTTTAAGAAAACTTTTCACAAAAACCTGGAAAACATCAGATGGAAAGGAGCATCTACAAGAAAAACAGTTAACACTTTCTTGAATATTAACAATGATATATCATGCCCATTTACATCCTTTATATAAACTAATTAACCTAATCATAGAGAATTATGTACAAATTTGTCCTTTTGTGTATTTATAGTGTATTAAATTGATTTTACTAATTTATAAATATTTATGTTTTTCACAGTCATTAACATTTACAAATATAAGTACATATAACATAAAAATATTACATGTTTAGTAGGATAACGTGAAATTGTTATACCACAAAAACCATCGCTGACCTCGCCTCGGTCAGCAATGGTTTTTAAGGGGTAAGAATTTTACATCACCCAAAATAAACAGGTAATATTTTTCTTGTCATAAAATGCATTTTAAAGAAAACATCAAGGTGAAACGAATGTGCAAACATTCTGCACAGTTAACTTTTTTTATTACTGTATATACTGTTACCCGTAGTCATGCATTTTCAACCATTGGGATGTAATGTTTGGCATACAGTATGGTAATAGTACTTGTTAACAAATGTTTTTTAAACCAATCAAATTTGACTATTTAACATGAAAGTGTATCATAACAAATTTATCTAGCATAATGGTGCTGTAAGTAACCATGGAATGTGAGCTTGTGTGATCTTGATCCTGAATTATTAAGTTTTGATATTGTAAAAAAGAATTGTGCAGCCTAAACTTTAACTTGTACCTGATTTAAATGGAGTTCCGTCATTAACAACTTGGAAGTTGGAAGTTGTCACACTCATCATGAGTATAATAACTGGGGGATCTGCTTCATTTGCAGATACATGGATAACACATTCACTCAAAGCACTGTCCCCTTTTTCAGTGCCTTGTGCAGCCCTGTAATATACAATGACAAATGGAGAAAAATGCCTATTTCAAGAAAAAAAGTCTGTCTCATAATTGTAGGAGTATTGGCAAGGGGGGGGGGGGGCATGAAACTTGGCGGTTAATACAGTTTGTATGTGTAAATGAAAAAATGCCTTTTTCTTTGTAGAATAAAAAATGATTATTTTTTGAGTGTTTGTGACCATTTTTATTTCCGAATAGACAGGGTAGCTTATAGCCTACAGAATGAGCTGACCATTTTTATTTATTGTAGTAATTAAAAAAAAAATGTGTTTTCTACAAAGATCATATGTTATAGACGTGGTATTCAACTTTGTATTCCCATGGTCGATGCATTTGGGTACATCTATTTTTTTATTTGCTTTCAATGACATCGCATTCAATATCCCAAACTCATGTATACCTGTCCAATACTCCAAATTATACCACTGTAAGCTAAGTCAATGCTTTAAATTTATGAAACCAATCTGTAGATAAGCGTACCTCTTGAATACAGACGATTTTAGCATAAAAACGATTTAATTTTCCCTTTTTGCTTAAGTATGTTGGCTAATCTTGGCCCCCTCGGAATAGCTTGTGTTTACGTTATGTAATGAAAAAATAAAGCAATTAAACGCTATTTACCTGCATCTATCAATCCACTTTCTCCTCTTCTTTGCAACAATCGGGGATCAAAACAAACTACAAGTTTAATAATTCCACTGCGATGCTTACAACTTAAGTAATCCATTGTCTCCAAGAACGCTCAGGTACCCAGGAGTTATAAAACGAAAGTGAAAGTCAACGAGACTTACAGACCCTTTGAATTTTCCTATAGTATACATGATAGATAAGTGTAATAAATATAATTTGTGAGCAAAACAAACAACAAATTCTACTGGGGTGCTTAAAACTAAATGCGAAGCTGTAATCCATTGTCTGCAAGAATGGTAAGTTATAAAACGAAAGTGAAAGTAAATGAGAATTAAAGCTATAGTCTTGGGAGCAGTTGTTATTTCATAAATAATTCGAATAGGTGATATCACCTATTCGAATAAGTGATATCACCTATTCAAAATGATTAAGTGATATCACCTATTCGAATAAGTGATATCACCTATTTGAATAGGTGATATCACCTATTTGATTTGAATAGGTGATATCACCTATTCGAATAAGTGATATCACCTATTCAAAAGGAATAAGTGATATCACCTATTTGAATGGGTGATATCACCTATTCGAATAGGTGATATCACCTATTCGAATAAGTGATATCACCTATTCGAATAGGTGATATCACCAATTCAAATCGAATAGGTGATATCACCTATTCGAATAGGTGATATCACTTATTCGAATAGGTGATATCACCTATTCGAATAGGTGATATCACCTATTCAGAAGCTGAATAGGTGATATCACTTATTCAAATAGGTGATATCACCAATTGAATAGGTGATATCACCTATTCGAATAGGTGATATAACTTTTTGGCAGTAAATACCAAAACGGCGCCTCATAGAAAACACGTGCATATCGATGACGACATGTTTTTCAACACATTTCGTAGTACCATTTACTGCACTTAAGTAATTATACACATCGTTTTTCGATATTTACAGTCGATTTGCATTTCTTGATATCAAGTTACGGTTGACGGAAGTACCATGGGGTCTGGCTATTGCATAGCCTAAGTAAGGACAAAAGCAACAACAGGGTTCTGTACAGTTTGTTGTGAATTTTTCCACTATAGAACGTCTTACTCGTCCTCAGAGAGGGCGTGGAAAGGTTTCCAACCAACCGTGACGATGACGCTTAACAGCGCCACATCAAGATCGGGCTATTCATCCTGCCACCTGTATAATCACCATCACATTACCCTAAAACTGCTATTAATACAGCAGACTATCATAATCGTTACATTCACCCCAAAACTGAAGGAAATCGATAGCGCGATTTTGGTTTGTGAGCTCGTCAACTTTACGAAAGTGTTCCTGTAACTCGCGCATGCGTGCGTCGTTTGCCTATTTTTGGTCATGTTAACCCCCCTCACAATGCTGCCAGGGTTTGTCGAGATTTTCTCGCAAACAATCACATTTATCCACTTGACTGGTCTCCGTCAAGTCAATCTTTTTCGCATCAAACGTCTGTGGGACTACGTGGACGATAGGGTTTTTAAATGTCCAAGTCGGTCTCAGTCAACTAAGGGCTGCCATCTCGGAGGGGTTAAATAATTTCCCTATTAGAAGGATAAACACACTGATGAACTCCATGTATAGGATAATCAAGGCTGTGACAGATGCGCGAGGGAGACATGTGAGATAATGAGAATTTTCATTTTTCACTTTTGGGGGGTACCGTCATAGGAGTTTCAATAACTCATGAATTATTGGGGAAAATCAAATGATATTTTGGTTACATTTTTATTAAAGATGATTTTAAATGTTAGATAGGATAACTGAAAAATACGTCTGAAATAGATAATCTTATTTCACTTAAACAGTTTACCCTCCGTTTCTTTTTCCTTTCAGTGTATTTATTACCATAAAAGAATAGCCACATACCTTCTATGCATAAGCAACAATTTTGATGAAAAATTTAGGTTGATAATTAAGGTCTTCCGTCTCCACGGAAGACCTTATAGTGATTCTATTGTTTCTTCTTATTAAGGTCTTCCGTCTCCACGGAAGACCTTATAGTGATTCTATTGTTTCTTCTTCTTCTTATTATTATTCTTTTTTTTTTAGACAAAATTTTGTGCACGCGATTTCTCGAAAACTATTCAATGAATTTCTTTGAAATTTTCAGGGATAAAAGGTCTTTATATGAATTTTATATAAAATTCCGTTTTTTGGTAAACTCGGTTCCAGTGCCAAGTTATGGACAATTTCCTGATTTTAAAATGCAATTTTGTCCTTGAGTGTTCTCAAGAATGGCTCAAGATATGAACTGGAGACTTGTTAGAGATGATAGAACATGATTTCTAGATTGGAGAGGGCACCTTTTCGTTCGTCGTCAGCACTTCCGGTCGCTTACGGAAGTGATCAAAGAAATCGTTAAATTTCAACTTTCTTTTTTTTTTATCAATACTTACATCACATTATTGCATAACTTTTGTAGTTCTGAAATATGTTCGTCCCACCGGAAACAAAAACGTCAACTTCCGGTTATAAGAGAAAAACTACATAATTTGAGTATTTTTCTTTCCCATTCATATCTTTTGTAGATAAAGTATTTGGAATGAATTTTAAATATGTTATTCAGACAGCAAATGTCTAGAGTAACCTCAAATATCTTTCAAAAATTCACTTCCGGTCGCGTGTTTTTCTGTCCTCAAAATGAGAAGTTGTCTGAGCAAGATCTCGGAAACGGTAAGGGATTAAGACACCAGACTTATATGAGCAAAAGACCTTAAGATGTAGCCAAAACCATTTGGGTTCAGAGCGTCAGCCGTCACTTCCGGTCGTCACAGGAAGTGATCAAAGAAATCCAAAATTTCAACTTTTCTTTTTTTATTTAAGAATTGTATCACTTTATTGCATCTTTTTTGCAGATTCGAAAGATGTTGGTCCCACCGGAAACAAAAACGACAACTTCCGGTTATAAGAGAAAAACTACGAAATTTCGTATTTTACTTTCCTATAAATATTCTTTATAGATAATGTATTTGAAATGAATTTTAAATATGTTATTCAGACTGCAAAGGTCTAGAGTAACCTCAAATATCTTTCAAAAATTCACTTCCGGTCGCGTGTTTTTCTGTCCTCTAAATGAGAAATTGTCTGAGCGAGATCTCAAAAACAGGTAAAAGATTAAAACACCAGACTTATATGAGCAGCAGACCTTGAGGAGTAGGCAAAACCATTTTGGTTAAGCGCGTCCGTCGTAACTTCCGGTCGTCACAGGAAGTGATCAAAGAAATAAAAAAATTAAACTTTTCTTTTTAAAATTAAAGTTTGCATCACTTTGTTGCATCTCTTTCGCTGTTTTGAAATATGTTAGTTTCTACTGGAAACAAAAACGTCAACTTCCGATTTTAGGTGATAAACTACGTTATTTCGATATTTAACTTTCTCATAAATATTGCTTATCGATAAAGTACTTGAAATGTTTTTATGCATTTTGTAGATACTGCAAATGTATAGAGAAACGTCACTTCCGTAAACGTTACTTCCGGTCGTGACAGGAAGTGATGCAAAAAAGTGAATGGTTAATGGTTAGCACGTTGGATTTTCACGCTGACAACCAGGGTTAAATCTCCAGAGTGTCTAAATTCCTTTTATCACCTTTTCAGCTTGAATTTACATTTTTATTTTCAAAATCGGACGGAAGACCTCTCATTGCTCGCAATGAGTTTCTAGTTATAAATATATTTGTTGCAAGCAATGAAAAAGGGGATGGATTCAAGTTTAACCCTTTTCTTGACATCCAGCAATGACCAGCATGCACAGCCGTCTCTTTCCTTACCCGGCTTGGTAGCCCCCCTCCCTTTAAACACAGTAACAATACTGCGGGATTGCATACTGGGCTGTCTGGAACTTGTCTCTTTCCGTATGTGTTATTCAACACTTAATCGAGAATTTTGTTTGAAAAAAGCTTAATAATGTAAACATTGATTTTAATTAGCGAATCTGGAATATTTAAGAAGTCATTTAATTGATAGATGATCAACATTTATAGGCGTTGAATGATACAATCATGTTATTTTATCAATTCTTTCTGAAAGATATATAGGCAATTTCATTAACGAACACTTGAATTGTTTAATAAAAATTAAAATTAAATTGTCCTTTTTCATGTAAAATTTACTGCGCAATTTAAGATTTAAAAATTTGTCCTCTTATATTTTAAATGTTTATTACAGTATACAATGTTTTAATTTAAATTTAAGTGTATAACAATTCTGAAGTTGACGATACACTATCAGATCAAGCAAGGAACAAAATACAAATAATTCAACTATAATCAAGCACAAACAGTATTTAGCTTAACAACTCCCTGAATAGACTCAACCATGGCAAAACATTACCAAATCTAGTACTGACTGGAGATGTCAACTTACTCGATATTAAATGGGGTGACAGTGCAACAACCATAAAACCAAAATCGTAGTATAACTATGAAATCAATAAAATGTTTCTGGAAGTGATAGGGGACCACAACCTAGATCAATGTGTAAGAGAACCAACCCGTGAAAACAACATCTTAGATCTTGTACTTACCAACAACACCAACTTAATTAAAAGTATATCCATTGAAGATGGTATGAGTGTCCATCAAGCAGTAGTAGTTGACAAAGACATTCAGACAAGACCAAACAAGAAACCACCAAGGAAAGTGTATGTATATAAGAAAGGAGATATGGAAGGAATTAGGAGAGAACTGGATATCAAGTATCACAATTTCTCTAAAAGCAATTTCAATACATCAGAAGATGATTGTTGGAATATTTTCAAAAACATCCTAACCTCATTAATGGATAAATATATCCCATCCAAAATGCTAACCACCAGATGGATCATTGCCAGGATTAACAGAACCATCAAACGAAAAAGGAAGACTGGGATCACATTAGAGAACTATGAAGGCAAGTAAAAAGCGGGACTAGAGAAAGGACATCAGGAATACACAGGGAACCTGTTGAACACAACACCAGATATGATAATAACTCAAGTATGAAAGCTGGAATCAGCAAGAGATTCTGGTCATAATTATGCCAAGAGGGATAACAGTGGAGTGTCTACACTTAAGGTAAACAACACAAGTTTAGAAAACAGCAGACAGAAAGTTGAGGCCTTAAACAACCAATTTGAATCAGTTTTCATATATAGTGGAAGATCTCCAATCAACTCCAGACTTTAGAACACCAGTAGCACCAGTCATTGGAGATTTACGCATCAGCGAAGAAGGAGTGGCAAAGTTACTCCAGAGTATTAATGTAGCTAAGGCTAGTGTTCCAGAGCAAATATCCTGTCGGATCCTAAAGGAAGCTGCAAAGGAGGTCGCACCATACTTAACATTTATATTTGAGAAAACATTCTATACAAAGAATGTACCTGAAGATTGGAAGACAGCGAACATCATAGCTCTGTTTAAAAAAGGAGACAACAGTCAACCAGTAAATTTTCGTCCAGTTCCGTTGACATCAGTTCCCTGCAAAGTAATGGGACACATATTCAAGCACATTATGGAACACCTTGAAAAACATCATATACTAGTGGAATTTCAGCATGGATTCAGACAGAAAAGATCATGTGAATCACAACTTATTATAACAGTAGAAGAAATCTCCCGCAACCTAGATCAAAAACAGCAGGTATAGACATCCTGATACTAGATTTTAGTAAGGCTTTTGATAAAGTGCCTCACAAAAGAGACTTCTTCTAAAGCTGGACCATTATGGCATCAGTGGTAACATCAGCAGTTGGGTAGAGTCATGGCTTGTAAGAAGGCAACAGAGGGTACTTGTAGATGATGAGGAATCTTCATCAGTCCATGTGAAATCTGGAGTCCCACAGGGAACAGTCCTTGGTTTTTGTTGTACATTAATGACATTGGTAACAACATCACCTCATCTATCCGACTGTTTGCTAATGACAGCTTTTTATATCTTGCTGTATCTTCCAAGAGTGACTGTGAAAAATTGCAGAAAGACCTAACATCTCTCATTCGATGGTCAGAAAAATGGCAAACGGTCTTTAATACTACCAAATGCTACGTTCTTCGTATCTGCAAAAAAACGAAACATCATAGTGTTCCCTTATCATATGAATGGACATGTTCTGGATAAAGTAGATCATAATCCATATCTTACAGTGGAGTTGACGTCAACACTCTCATGGAACCATCACATAAACAATATAACCACCAAAGCAACAAGATCACTTGGATTTATCAGAAGAAATCTAAGGAGATTCCCACAAGAAATAAAGCGTCAAGCATACTTGGCATTAGTGAGACCACTTATGGAATATGCAATTAGTGTGTGGGATCCGTATCTACAAAAACATGTACAACAACTGGAAATGGTTCAAAGGAGATCAGCCAGATTGATTGCAACGGAATATTCAAGAGATCCAGGAACAGTATTCTCACTTTTAGAGAAATTGAACTTACCAACTCTTGAGTTAAGACGAAAAACAGCACGTCTTCTCATGTTTCATAAAATCGTACATCAGGAAATTGCAATTCCAGTCCCTGATTATAATTATACAAACATCGTCAAGATCAACTAGACAAACACAACAAAGACGTTTCATCAGATTAGGCTCCACTGGTGAACGATGTAAAAACAGTTTCTTCTCCAGAACCATCAGAGATTGGAATGACCTACCACCCGATTTACTGGGCATAGAAAACTTCGAGTCATTTTCCACTATATATTCCTTTTATAAAAGTGAGACTAAGGTCAAAAGTTAGCTTGTCTCAGTTTATAGTGTACCTCTTGTCTGACGTCATAAGCAACCTGTGTGATGGGTCGGAGACCTATTACAAGTACCAATGTAGAAGTAAAAGTACATTGTTTTCTTATTTGGCAATTGCATCCTTAATCGAAGAAGTTATGGACTGGGGAGGTGATGGGAAAGGGGGGTTAATGATATTAATGATATTAATCATTATAGAGAATATATAAACAATGTGGCAAGTTTATATGAACAAGATTGAAGGAATGTTTTTCTTTTTACTACATGTAACAAGATTCAAAAGGCTGTATATACGTCAACGTATATAGCGATTGAAACTTCTTTAAAAAGAATCTTGATCTGACACTTAATTAGTTAAAATATATTATTTTTACTTGTAAAATATTCCACTTATAATAGCAGATCAACAAAAAAATTTAAAAAATAATTAAAAAAAAAACAGTAAACCAGAATTCATTCTTTAATCAATGATATTTTATGGAAGGAGGGCTGAACCAGACTCGTGGCACCCAAGTGTACCCCTAACTTAGTGTGACGATGCGATTATGCCTTCCAAGAAAACACTCGTCACTACATGTTTACTGTACTTTATTCCTGAATTTCCAAAAAGTTACATTCAACTCGCTAAAGCTCTACTCTTCGACTCAAAACTAACATACACACAAATCTCATCTCTTTCCCCCAGACTCCTCCCACATTTCTAAAGATAGCCAATGAAATGGAATAAAACAGAAATTGTAACATCAAAAGAAAGATGGTTGACATTAATTTAGGCCGAATTCTCAAGACAGGAAATGTTAAACCTTTTATCTCTATACTGACTACAGTATAAAACTTACAATACTGTCATTGATACCGTGGGACGGGAGGGGGAGAGATGTTAAATTGATAAATATAACACAGATGCTGAAACATCAAAGTAAAAGTAAAACACATAAATTCACTCCTTGAGGGTTTAAAAGCACTGATTTTCTTTGTGTTTGTGTTTTCCCCGGTTATCTTTTCCTTTAAAACTGTAATTATGTTCCCCAAACGAAGTTTGGGAACATATTGTTTTTACTCTGTTTCTTATTCTTATTATTAAGGTCTTCCGTCTCCACGGGAGACCTTATAGTGATTCTATTGTTTCTTATTATTATTATTAAGGTCTTCCGTCTCCACGGAAGACCTTATAGTGATTCTATTGTTTCTTATTATTATTAAGGTCTTCCGACTTCCTTCGGAAGACCTTATTGTTTTCCGTCTGTTTTCTATTATTATTATTATTATTATTATTATTTTCATAGTTATGGCGATATCTCAGCTGTGAGTGAGCAGATTTCAGAGATTTTTTCGCGGAAGATGCATCATGTAAATATCTCCAGACGTGTTTTTCATTTTTTCAAAATTCGCTTCTGTTGGCGATTTTTGGGGAAATTTGTATTTTTTAAATGGCATTTTGTCCAGAATTTTTCTCGACAACGGCTAAAGATATGAAATTGAAACTCAATGAATAAATAGAACATCAAATTCCAATATGGGGAACGACCTTTATTTTTCGTCGTCGGCACTTCCGGTCGCAAACGGAAGTGAATTCAAAAAGTTCAATTTTTCAACTTTTTTGTTTTTCAATATTTTGCTTTAGGATTTACAAGGTTTATAGAGTGTTTTACAAGAATTCTAAATATGTATTCAATATTTTGATGCGTGCATTTATTGCAAAGATATGACCGATCCAAACTTTGTCCCACTGTCTGGGGTTCGAATCCTGCTGGAGGTAGTTAATTTTTTTTTCTTTGTTTTTCTCTTTTTTTCAGTTGCTAATGACTTCTCTCTCTTTAAAAACATGTATGGTAGTTTTTGCTGATTTTTAAAAGCTTTTTTGTCAGAGATTCTGTAGAAAACCTTTCGACATATACTGAATATCTTTGCATCTATAATATGTCCTTCTAAAACTATTTTAAGGATTTCATTCTTGTCCCCAAAGCTTGACCCATTCAAAAGTTGTCACCCCTTTTGCAATAAAACCTTGTTATCGCTACTCCTCCGAAACCGTAAAACGTAGAGATTCCAAGCCTTCAGCAGCAGTGTCTTCGACTCATTTAATACTCTCTTCATTCTATCATTGCAAAAGCATTCTTTGGTCCCTTGTATGAGTTACTACCCCTGAAAGTTTATGCTGCTTACATTTAATGAACTTTTTTTAAAACGGTGTATCCTAGAGACATGGGACCAACTGCATCGGCATGTTTGACTTTGACCTTGAAATATACGTCAAGGTCAAAGTCATTTAAAAACATAAGAAATTCCTTATATATGTGTAAAATATAGCAATTCACCAAATGACCTTGAACTTTGACCTTGACCTTTGGCCTTGACATTGGGTCAAATGAAAAGTAAGGACATGCATCCAGCTCCAGTATCAGGTAAAAACATAGAAAGTAAAGATTTCCTTGTTTTGTTTGTTTGTTGTTTTTTTTTTGTTTTGTTTTTGGTTTTTTTTTGGAAATGACCTTGACCTTTGATCTTGACCCAAAGGTCACAATCAGGCTTAAAGATGTGAAAGTAGTTACAATTCTTAGTTTAAAAGAGGCATAAAATAAATAATTCATCCCCCCCCCCCTTCTTAAAAAAAAATCACATCAACAACAACGTAGAATATTTCTGTAAAATTCAAACCAGACCTCGGATCGACAACATATTTGGTACATATGTAGTATAGACCTCAGAGAAACTTTCTTGAGAGTTTTACGGTGAGTCTTATAAGTTTATAGAAGTCATGAAGTTTCACGGCAAGAACTACAAGTTCTGTTGTGTTTGAAATTAAAGTGCAGGTGAACGAAAAAATGATCTAAACCTTTTATCGGCTATTTCTTCAGATGTCGTTAGTAGCATTCGATTTTCCTGATATGATACGACATTTTAATACCAAGCATTCTCTCTTTCTTTTACATTTGGAATTTATTTGATTTTTATTTAGAATTAATCAGTTTCCAGAAATAGCGATTTTCGGTATATTAAAAACAGTTCTCGCTTTCATTGTCGTGTTTCCCTTCTAAAAATGCATGTTGGGAGTTTAATTTGTGCTACACATATTTAATTTAACCCAAAGAAATGCTTATTTAAATGTTTCATATTTATTTCAGGATATTCAGTCAGAAATGTTAAAATCCGAACCCGATCTTTTAAGCTTACAGCTAAGCTATTTTCAAAAAATTCAGCATGCTCATAATATCGATGAATCGGGCTACAGTCCATTAATACATTTTCATTAGGGAACAGTGTTAACGTTTTCTCACGCACACCCGTCCCTTGTTATTTTATATACTGCTTGCAAGTTCAGGAACTATTTCCTTTTACGGAACTTCTTTCTTCCCCTACCGATTCTAAAAATACGCTTGTATTTATTCTATAGTCTTAAACAATTAACTTACTCAATTTTATCGGAATGTGTAGCGCAGTGGTTAGAGCACCTGCCTTTCAAACCAAGGGTTTTGAGTTTGATCCCAGCTGGAGGAGGATTTTTTTTTTTTTTTTTCATTTTTTTTTTGGCATTTTTCTTTTTTTTCGGCCTAAACGACACAAAAACACTTAAAAAGGTGGAAAGGCCTCTAATTGTTCTCTGAACAATTAGTTTACTTGTTGTTATTAAGGTCTTTCGATATATATGATAAGATATGAATATGAAACTTGCTGAGGTGATAGAGCATCAAATGTAGATATGTTGATCGACCATTATTTTTCGTCGTTCGTACTTCCGGTCGCAAACGGAAGTGAATTAAAAAATGTTAAATTTGTGACTTTTTTGTTTTTCAATATTTTTCTCTGGGATTTACAGGGTTAATAGAGAGTCTTCTAAGAGTTCTAAGTACATGTATGTTTTTATCATTTTGATTGATGCATTTGTTGCAAAGATATGTAATACAAAGATAGATTACATGATCAGTACGTACTGGTCCCTGCTTACAAAGCAGGTAACAACATTGTCTTTGTTTGTAAGACTCATTATATTAAATGTATTTTAGAGGAACTTGGATTTAATTCTACAAGTGGTAATCCAACTTATACTCATAGTTCCCTTTCTAAGGAAGAACTTCTTCAAAATCATATGTCAGTTTTGAATATTTTTAATATTCCAAACAATCAAAATGAATTCGAATTACCATATTTATATTGGATTCCGAAACTTCATAAATATCCTTACAAACAAAGATACATAGCGGGTTCCAGTATATGTTCAACCAAGCCTCTATCTTTACTCCTCACTAAGATATTAACAGTGGTGAAGGAGAAACTTCAAGAGTACTGTGCAACAATATATTCGAGAAGTGGTGTAAATCAGATGTGGATACTTAAAAATTCCAAGGAACTTTTGGAAAATTTGAAATCACAAGATTTTACCAAAATCAGCTTTAAAACTTACTTAACGACTTTTCAACTTTATACACAACCCACGATAAATTAAAGTCCAGGCTTTTTGATATCATTGACAGCTGCTTTTTCAATAAAAATGGAACTCGTAAATATACTTACCTTGTCATTGGTCATTTGCAAAATTATTTTGTTAAAAAACATTCTGATTGTACACACAAGTACTCTGAAGTTGACATTAAAAAGATGCTTGAGTTTCTGATTGACAATATCTATGTGGTTTTTGGAGACCAGGTCTTCCAACAATCTATTGGAATTCCCATGGGTACCAATTGCGCCCCGTTATTAGCAGACCTTTTTTGTATTCATATGAAGAAGAATTTGTCCAAAATCTTGTACGTAAAAAGAAGAAAACACTTGCTGTGGTCTTCAACTCGACATTTAGATATATCGACGACGTATTGTCAATTAACAATGGCTATTTCCATTCTTATGTCGATACGATATATCCTGGTGAACTTGAGATAAAAGATACCACAGAGTCTGACACATCTGTTTCATATTTGGATATTTTACTTGAAAAAGATGTTAATGGTAATCTAACAACCAAGCTTTATGATAAACGTGATGACTTTAACTTTTCAATCGTCAACTTCCCTTACTTATGCAGCAATATACCTTCATCACCTGCATACGGGTTATTTATCTCTCAGTTGATTCGATACGCAAGAGCATACTCTACGTATGTACAATTTCTAAAACAAGGTAAATTATTGACAAATAAGTTGATGAAACAAGAATATCAGCTGTCTCGTTTTAAAGTCATCATTTCGTAAGTTCTATGGTCGATACAATGACCTTGTCAGCAAATACAATTTATGATTGAGTCAAATGCTGACTGATGTTTTTCATACTAATTGTTAGGCCATTATTTACACACTGAATTGTCGACGGATTTTTCCGTGATTTCCCGATCATGACAAGGAGCACGCGGCGGATGCTCACTCCTCCATGGCACCTGATCCCACCTCTGATGTTTGGAGGTCCGTGTTTGCTCTGCTCCTATTTTGTATTGTTTAATGGACTTTTGAGCTTGAATACTGTTCGTTATCTCAATATCTTTCATATGACCGCATTTATTGCTAAGATATGACCAATCCAAACTTTCTCGTATTGTTGCGGGTTCGAATCCTGCTGGGGCGGGAGATTGTTTCTCTCTTTTTTCAGTTGTAAATGATATTTTTCTCTGTGAAGACATGTAAGATAGTTTTTGCTTATTTTTTAAAGCTTTTTTAACAGAGATTCTACAGAAATCCTTTAATAATCATGATCTGTGTGTCTGTGTTACATAAACGCAAACAAAAAATACCTTCAATAAAGTATTAAATGAAGTGAGGTAGCACAGCGATCTGGAGAAAAGTTCGGTCGGAAGACCACTTGGTGCCCTAGCAACAAGAAACGCATCTAGTTATTATTATTATTATTATTATTATTCTTTTTTTTTAGACAAAATTTTGTGCACGCGATTTCTCGAAAACTATTCAATGAATTTCCTTGAAATTTTCAGGGATAAAAGGTCTTTATATGAATTTTACATAAAATTCCGTTTTTTGGTAAACTCGGTTCCAGTGCCAATTTATGGACAATTTTCTGATTTTAAAATGCAATTTTGTCCGCGAGTGTTCTCAAGAATGGCTTAAGATATTAACTGGAGACTTGTTAGAGATGATAGAATATGATTTTTAGATTGGAGAGGGCACCTTTTCGTTCGTCGTCGGCACTTCCGGTCGCTTACGGAAGTGATCAAAGAAATCGTTAAATTTCAACTTTCTTTTTTTAAATCAATTCTTACATCACATTATTGCATCTCTTTTGTAATTTTGAAATATGTTGGTCCCACCGGAAACAAAAACGTCAACTTCCGGTTATAAGAGAAAAACTACATAATTTGAGTATTTTTCTTTCCCATTAATATCTTTTGTACATAAAGTATATGGAATGAATTTTTAATATGTTATTCAGACAGCAAATGTCTAGAGTAACCTCAAATATCTTTCAAAAACTCACTTTCGGTCGCTTGTTTTTCTGTCCTCAAAATGAGAAGTTGTCTGAGCAAGATCTCGGAAACGGTAAGAGATTAAGACACCAGACTTATATAAGCAACAGACCTTAAGATGTAGCCAAAACCACTTGGGATCAGAGCGTCAGCCGTCACTTCCGGTCGTCACAGGAAGTGATCAAAGAAATCGAAAATTTCATCTTTTCTTTTTTTATTTAAAAATTGCATCACTTTATTGCATCTTTTTCGCAGATTCGAAAGATGTTGGTCCCACCGGAAACAAAAACGACAACTTCCGGTTATAAGAGAAAAACTACAAAATTTGAGTATTTTACTTTCCTATAAATATTCTTTATAGATAATGTATTTGAAATGAATTTTAAATATGTTACTCAGACTGAAAAGGTCTAAAGTAACCTCAAATATCTTTCAAAAATTCATTTCCGGTCGCGTGTTTTTCTGTCCTCAAAATGAAATATTGTCTGAGCGAGATCTCAAAAACAGGTAAAAGATTAAAACACCAAATTTTTATGAGTAGCAGACCTTGAGGAGTAGGCAAAACCATTTTGGTTTAACGCGTCCGTCGTAACTTCCGGTCGTCACAGGAAGTGATCAAAGAAATCAAAAATTTTAACTTTTCTTTTTTAAATTAAAGTTTGCATCACTTTGTTGCATCTCTTTCGCTGTTTTGAATTATGTTAGATTCCACCGGAAACAAAAACGTCAACTTCCGGTTTTAGTGAAAAACTACGTTTTTTCGATATTAATCTTTCTCATAAATATTGCTTATCGATAAAGTACTTGAAATGTTTTTATGCATTTTGCAGATACTGCAAATGTCTAGAGAAACGTCAGAGATTTTTTTTTTTTTTTTTTTTATAAAATTCACTTCCGGTCGCGTGTTTACCTGTCCTCAGAATTAGAATTTGTTCTCACTATATTGCTCGGCAACAGTAAACGACTGAAGTCTAAAACTTTCAGAACTGATAGTCAGTCATCAGTTTATTTGAATCTCGAGGAAATCTTGTATCGCCGTTACTTCCGGTCGTGACAGGAAGTGATGCAAAAAAGTGAATGGTTAATGGTTAGCACGCTGGATTTTCACGCTGACAACCAGGGTTAAATCTCCAGAGTATCTGAATTTCTTTTATCACCTTTTCAGCTTGAATTTACGTTTTTATTTTCAAAATCGGACGGAAGACCTCTCATTGCTCGCAATGAGTTTCTAGTTATGTTCCCCAAACGGAGTTTGGGAACATATTGTTTTTACTCTGTTTCTTATTATTATTATTATTATTATTAGGGTCTTCCGAGCTTCCTTCGGAAGACCCTACTGTTATTCTACTGTTTCTTATTATTAGGGTCTTCCGAGCTTCCTTCGGAAGACCCTACTGTTATTCTACTGTTTCTTATTATTATTTTATTTTTTTTTCCCGCCGATTTTCAGCAGGCGATTTCTCGGAGACCTTTTGTCCGATTGCTATGAAACTTTCAGGGTAGATACAATGTATTATTGTCTAAAAACGGTTTTTTCAAATTTTTGACATATACCCCCGTTCATGAGTTATTGCCCTTTAATCGATATTTGGAGGGTCTCTTGTCCAGTAGAATTCTCAATAACGACACAAGATATTTGCATGAAAACTGGAGAACTTGTAACTAATACATTGCAGATGCGCAGAACATTAAAATTGTAGGCTATTTTTTTTTAAGTTCGGAAGCTATGTGACGGCAAGTTTTAAGAATTATTTTTCCATGAAATTTTGCTGCTTTTTGTTTAATAACTTTTAAACTGATAAAAATTTGGTAAGACATATAGAATAAAAGTTGTGTGTAATTACGAGAGCTTTCAGACAACATCAAGAAAAAGGGGCTGGCCCCTATATTCAGGGGACAGCAGGTCATAAAAGTATTTTTTGGATAGCTAAAAATATTAAAATATTATGAAAAAGTTTGAATGACATAATTTCTAACATATCAAATCTTGTCATGTGGTATAAAGAGAAACAAGCTCCGTGCTATATTTTATTCTATTTTATATAATAATTATTCGAGAATCGTACAGGAACAAGTTGTCTACAAACCAGCCACGCCTTTTAGGGCATCGTAACACATGCTTGTACGGTTTTAGATAGTTGCTGTGTTTTAAATAAATTGTTTTGATTCGATTTCTCTGTTTTCTGTTATTCAAATCGTTTATAAATGCAAGTTATTTACACAAGTAAAGGTAAATCAACATTTACAAATGCATCCGTATAGAAAGAGTCTTAATCGGGGCCTCTTGTTTGTAACCTGGATGTAAACAATCACGAGCGGCATTGTGGGAAGACGACACTAAAGACCCGATATACGAAAAACGTGATTTGATCTGATGCTTTGTTGGCAAATATTTAAAAAAAAGTGTAGTTTAGTATAGCATAATGCTTCATAATCAATAATTTTTAAAAATAAATCATGTCTAACACTCAATCTGATTATTTTATTTTTTGAAAAATCATCAGGTCGAATATCAGGTCTTTAGTATATCAAGTCTTTAGTACGTCCCCGGAAGTAGCCATGCAAGTCGGAATTACAGACAGAAAAACTGAAAATGAGAAGAAAATATGTGAAGTTGACAGTTGTACATTTTCTTAACGTACGAGCCGTATGTAGACATGCAGATTTAATCCACATCTTCGAAGCACATAAAATCCTTGGTTGCGTACAGGGAGCATTAGTTTTAAAGGGATATATATATTCTTGCGCAAATTGTTTACGAGGAAATTCTGACGACCACATTAACAGCGATGAACAGTCTTGTGTCGGAGTTTTCTGTGATAAATGTAGCGAGTGATGAAAGAGTTCACGGTGACATTTTAATATATGATTGGCGTGCACCATGGAAATGAAGGTTAGAATTTTTCTTATCTAAAATTTAACAGCTGCTTACAGCACTGATGTTTACATGTATATGCCAGCAAATGTATAAATGTACGCACAGACACTGATGTATGTTATCTATTTTATGGTTCAGTCTCTGTCTGTTAGCCCTGACATGACATTGTCAAATCCCCATTGCTTTACCTTATATTTAAATGCACGAGAGCATGTAATTTCACCAAGACTTATTTTTTTTTATTGAAACAAAAAAATGCAAAAATTCAACAATACACTATCTAACATACTACATATACAAACATGATAATTATTGTTATATATTCTTCAACAAGTATGAATAGCTGTTATAACTAGGGCCTTAATTAATATTATAATTTGTTATACCTTTAAAAATTTGTTCTTATATAAATCTATACCAGTGTACACTCAAAATGTCTAACATTTCCAAGGTTTTATGAGCAATCATAAAAAATCTATGTTGAACCGCAAAGTGAGATATTGAACCTGTCGATGAGATCATTGGACTGCTTACATATTACAGTATGCGCGGGATTAGTTAAATCTCATTTGCATTCGTTGGTGTTCGAAAGTTACGGAATTGACAGAGTTTTTCCTCAGTGCTGGTAAAGGAAATTTACATCACGGAAGCCACTACAAAATACATGTATGTCAAACAAAAAAAGAAAGTAAAAGATATAACAAAACATTTATTGACCGTGTTCTCGGGGTAAAATGCAATTTGCTGACCCCTTGAACCAAACTGTTTCCCTTCGGCCTAATGGCCTCAGGCAAACAGTTTGGTTCTTGGGTCCGACAAAACACATGTTGCCCTCGAACCCAGTTAGTAAATGTGTATTATTATTGGAAAATCTCAAAAATGTCACTCAGTTAAATTGCAAAAGAAATTTGGAAATATATTTATACATAAAAGTTTGAATTATTTCTGTGATAAGACTGCAGGATTGATTTGTGTTTTGTTTATTGCCCCTTCAAATTTTTTTTAGTCATATTATTATGCCACCACTTGCTGGTGGAGGCCTGCAAATATAGACCTGTACTTGACACTTATGGCCTTTGGGAAGTGAGGGATCTTTTTCATGCCAGCACCTTCTGTGACACAGAACCTCGGTTCATACGGTTCCATCTGAGGAACCTATCTCCACATCCAGCTGTGGGATTCGAACCTGCGACGTAAGGATCAGCTTCTTACTGACACTTTGATTGATTGTATGTTGTTTTACATCTTACGTGAGAATTTTTCTCTTGTATAGAGTAAGGGTGCAACGATAAACCGTTTGACGGTATATCGCGGTATATTTTTCCACGGTTCAATTCACGATACGCTAAACTGATATCGCGGTTCGGTTCAATCGGTCCAGAATTATCCGTTTTGTCCATTTTATTTCCTTCTTTACTATTTCAAAATGGCTTCCGCGCAAAACATGAGCCGGTGAGGTCGCCGATAATGCATTTACGGCAGTTAAACTCATCTCCAGCATCTTACAGACCTCAGATTTATAACGGAGAGGGACTTAATGTGATTATAAGTTATAGATGTTAAGACAAATGATAAACCCTTTAGATCTAAACGTATTCTTTGGTAATACACGATATTCCATCACCTGTGTATTTCGATGAAAATTCGCTGTCTTGTTGACTAAAACGTATTAACACGAGAAATATGACAACTGGTTTTCTACGTAAATAAAAGAATGAATGTCTTCCTTTTTCATTCCAATTTAAAAGGAAGATTATTAGGAAAGGTCCCCGTAGTTCCCTGTAAATGTTCATCATTGGTTTAAAATGACACAACTCAAAGATCTATTTAACAATCGAATTCAAGTTAACAAAATTTTATTTTAATTATTATTAAAAAATATGAACATTTTGTATAACCCTGTCAAGTTTTAAAAAATATGATGACAAACTTGAAAGACTATTTAACCTTTTTATGTATCGTGATACGTATCGTATCGTGAACTGAATACTGTGATACGTATCGTATCGTGAGGTTAGTGTATCGTTGCACCCCTAGTATAGAGACATTACCACATACTGGTGAAGGGCTTCAAACATAGACCTTAATACTTGGCACTAAGGCCCATTGAGCAGTGAGGGTTCTTTATTGTCCCAACATCTACTGTGAGGTTTTTAAGGTCTCATCTGAAAAACCTTTGACTTTCATTCTAATGCTTGGCGCTTGGTGAAGGAACCTTCATTACCTGTATGTTTATGTCTTAGGTTTGACACAGCAAATGAGAATCAAGCCCAGGCCTCCTGATTACAAAATGAATGCCCTACAACTAGGCTACCATTACAGATAATGAACTAGATTAATTACCATGTAAAACATTGTTTAGTAAAAAATTAGTTCTTGAAATTAGAATATAGAATTTTTTATGATTTGGGTATGTAAACTTAGAGTGGTATTTGGGTTATACAGTAAAACACGCTTACTGCGAACAGACTTAAATAAGGAATTGAAGCGTATAGTGAAGTGATTTTCATTCCCTGTGGTTTTAAAACATACTGAAAACTAAACTGAAAAATGAATACATTTATAATGAATCAAAATTATTTGTCTCTGGCACTTATAAGCATGTTTTACTGTAATGACAAAATAATGGGGATTTGTTTTCACAGTGGCTGTATATTGTGAATAATTTAATAAGTCAATAGCAACTTTTCAGTTTTAAACTAATCTTGTTCAAGCAGATGCTTGTCTGTCTCCGTAAACTCCAACGAGCAGGAGTTTATGGAGACAGTCGAGCATCTGCTTGAATGAGACTAGTTTTACACATGCTATCTACATGATCTTAGTGGTAATTTAAAAAAAAAAAATGTATACTGGTATATTATTTAAAAAGTACATATTATACAAAAAATACCCACTAACCGGTTATGAAAATCATTACCCGTCATCCCATACTAAACCGGTTACTATATTTCTGACTGATTAGATGGTTACCCAGTTGACCATTGCCATCCTAATAAATTTTTTACATGTATAAGTTATGTGCATTTCCTTTGTGAAATCATGAAAAAAAACTCCTAATTAATCCCTATTTATATTATATTTTGTAATTACATCCTCAAAATTGACTGCATGTAAACATCTATTTAATAGAGTACTTTTTACAAATAATACACGGAAAATGTGACAGTATCTTTGAACTCTGTTTGATGGTTTCATTAGGGGTGTCAATGAATATTCGAGTACTCGACTATCATTCAATCATATTGACTATCGACTAAAATTTGTTAAGTCGGTTGTTCGTTAAAAATTTGCTACTCTTAAATTCAATGTAAAACAAGAGGCCCATGGGCCACATCGCTCACCTGAGCACATTGGCTAGGGAAAAAAAAGCAAAAATCAGTACAGAATTTAAAAGTTTACAAGGAGGGGGGTGTTGAATTTTAAACTACTTGATGATGCTTTCATATCAATATAACAAATGGCTTTGTTGTTCTTGAGCAGCAGATTTTTTTCCCATATATTCATTTGTAAAAATTTGATCCCCCATTGTGGCCCCACCCTACCCCCGGGGGCCCTCATTTGAACAAATTTCATTCTACACTACCCAAAGATGCCTCCATATCAATTTGACTAATCATTGGCTTTTCTGTTCTTGAGAAAAAGACTTATATATTCCTCTGTAAACTTTGATCACCTATTGTGGACCCAACCTATCTCCGGGATAATGATTTGAACAAACTTGAATCTTCACTATCTGAGGATGCTTCCATATAAATATGACCAATCATGGCTTTACTGTTCTTAAGAAGGAGATTTTTAAAGATATTTTCCTATATATTTCTATGTAAAACTTGGATCCCCCATTGTGGCCCCACCCTACCCCGGGGGTCATGATTTGAACAAACTTGAGTCTACACTACCTGAGGATGCTTCCATATAAATATGACCAATCTTGGCTTCACTGTTCTTAAGAAGAAGATTTTTAAAGATATTTCCCTATATATTTCTGTGTAAAACTTTGATCCCCCATTGTGGCCCCACCCTACCCCCGGGGGTCATGATTTGAACAAACTTGAATCTACACTACCTGAGGATGCTTCCATATAAATATGACCAATCTTGGCTTTACTGTTCTTAAGAAGAATTTTTTTTCAAGATATTTTCCTATATATATCTATGTAAAACTTGGATCCCCCATTGTGGCCCCACCCTACCCTGGGGGTCATGATTTGAACAAACTTGAATCTACACTACCTGAGGATGTTTCCACATAAGTTTCATCTTTCCTGGCCCAGTGGTTCTTGAGAAGAAGATTTTTAAATGATGCCATTATTTTTTCACTAATTCCTAATTATCTCCCCTTGAAAGAGGGTGTGGCCCTTCATTTGAACAAACTTGAATCCCCTTTACCCAAGGATGCTTTGTGGCAAGTTTGGTTGAATTTGGCCCAGTGGTTCTTGAGAAGAAGATGAAAATGTGAAAAGTTTACAACAACAACAACGACAATGACAACAACGACGACAGACAACGGACAAATTTTGATCAGAAAAGCTCACTTGAGCCTATGGCTCATATGAGCTAAAAAAAAATTGGATCTGCTCAGTTCATTTATTAACGTATCAGTGTTCAAACTCAGGGAAAGGCTTAACCAGTCTTTGTTAATTGTTCAAAGGAATTTTGTTGTTCGACAAACATGCATTGGCATACTTTAAAAGATGTCGGATCCAAATTGTAAAGTTTCAACCTGCAATTTCGTAAGATCTCAGATCTCATAAAATGGAACTACCAATTAATGAAGAATAATAAAACTTTATAAATACATGTAAACTGGGGAATGGTTATGAGCATAATTCAAAGGTGTTTCTTTCTGATATTAATATCAATCATTTTTAAATTGTATTGATTGAATGCAAAAAATCTCATAATTAAAATTTTGATTTTATAAGAGTTACACTTTAATTGTTTAACAATCACGGGTCACTGACAAGACACATTCAAATGGCTTCAGGTAAGAAATCAATAACGGGTACATGTACTAGCAGCAGGAAAAGAAAGGATAAATACGAGCATTTGATGTTCTGTATATAGATAAAATGTGCAGTCAGTGATTTTTTTAGAACCGACTTGGGGCCGAAATTCGGCCCCAGTCCCAATTGAAAATATGCCTGTATTTTCCCAAAATGTAATGGAAGTTTTCCCAAAGAAAAACTTACAAAATATGTGATCAAATTTAGTTTGTTTATTGCATGTTTTTCAAGCAGGTTTTGTTGTTCAGGTGGCAGGGGATAGTTTTGTACTAAAGACCCGGTCAAATTTCTTAAAGAATTGAGATATCCCCTGTTTGATGTGATATTTTATGTAGAAAAATGATTAGAATAATTATGGGACACATTTGCAGTGTAGCAGAGTGCTTGCTGAAATAAATGATGTGCAACATGTAGGTGTCACTATGACGCTTATATACAGAGTTGTAAATGCGAACCTTAGACACATGGTCAGTTGCAGAGGAAATACACTGAAAAGAAGTAGGCCTTAGAAGAAGGTGTGTATCTCAGAGGGAAGGTGAATGGCCCCATATCAATTGGTGAATTTTCATTAGGGCATGCATTGATTTACAGACTACTGGGTGTTTTATCCTGCTCGCTCGGGCCTGGGGGTGGGTTGTATGGGTACAACTGAGGCCCAAATCTTGGAAAAACAAGCCAAAATTTTGGGAGACCCCAGGTGTATTTTTGGTACATGTGCACTCTACTAGGCAAATTACATGTAATTTGTTGACATAATTTGTGAGCCATGGGCATATGAAGTGTAATTAATTAGCCCCTGGAAAACTGTCCCCATGTACATGTTTTTATGGATCACATGTATATGTGTACCCCCTCGGCACATGTTTGGCATTTAAAAAAACTATCTGAAAACACCAATTTTCAGAAATATGTGATTTAGTCTAATTCTTCTCTAAATAAGTTTATTGATGTATGCCATTTTCAAAACTCACCATATTTCTTTTATTTGACTCTCATTCACTTAGGTAGAGAGACCTAAACACATTGGGGGTAAACCTTTCCCAGTACACATTTTCAAAGAGTTTGAAGCATCAGCATAACAAATCTTAACAGAGTAAGGCAATTTTTGTCTGAGAAAAATTTATTTGTTTGAAAATAATAGTTTGGGCACTGTCACATATATTTTATCAAATTTTGATGCAATCACTTAGTATTAATTAAAATTAAAGGGGCTCAGTTATTGCGATATCACTGAAATTACAAATTATAAACTTACTCTTTTTTACATGTATTTTCACTAAATATCATTATTTTGAGAAAAGAATGATTCAGTATGCAAATATATCAGTTCACAGAACCACATTTATTCAAAGAATTGCTGTGCTTTAATTTTTTTTTCAAATTAGACCCATCTTACTATTGATAATTACATAAAAAAAATACCCCCCTCCCCTTCATTTTCCCCCTCATTTGTCTTCTATAATGTGATAGAACTTAAACTTTTCATTATTTTCATATAGATTATATATTTTTCTTTAAATTATAACAAAACAGATGGTCTTTTTGCATATTTAATGAACAAAATATCAGAAATATGTACATTTTCATGTAATTATTGGATTCTACTAAACACCTGAAATTTACTCACAAATGCCAAGTAAGGACAGGATGATCACTTTAATTATTCAGGGGAATCAAATGCATGTATTTGATCACTCAGATACATTGAAATTGAATGGAAATATACTCAGAAAAAGGACAGTCAGTAAAATCAGATTTCCACAGTATATTTTCTATAGAATCAGGTAATGGTTGGAGGGGTAGGGTAGATAACTGCAATCTTCAGGACACTTCTTCTTGAACCTTTGATGCAAGAGGGGTTTTTGTATATTACAATAAATATCCTGAAAAATAGATTAGGTTTTCTTTTTGCAAACAAGCTATAGATGTATAAATTCAAGCAATTAAGAGGTAAAATGGGATTTCTCAAAACATCAAAAATAGGAGAGTATGTGTTTCATGTGAGTACATTTCATGAAGGCATGCAATTCTTATTGAATTTTTTATATGTAGCTGCATTTGAAATTGGTCAAAGTTACCATTAAACACTGTTTTGATAAGAAATAGATTCTTTTGGATTGTAGGAGTTGGTCATTTTTGAAGTAACACAAAGAATATGGGGTTAAGATGGTTGACCGACAATTGGTGGGGTCACTTATTTGCCTCTAACTTTTTTATTTTTCATTGAAATAAGACATATTTAGTATATTTTTACTCAGAATTGATTGCACTTTCTAAATATGGAAAGTTATTTTAATTAAAAAGCAAACTTTGAAAGTTAAAGGTGGCAGGGGATAGTTTCGTACTAAAGACCTGGTCAAATTTCTTAAAAAATTGAGATATCCCCTGTTTGATGTGATATTTTATGTAGAAAAATGATTAGAATAATTATGGGACACATTTGCAGTGTAGCAAAGTGCTTGCTGAAAAAAATGATGTGCAACTTGTAGGTGTCACTATGACACTTATCGTATACAGAGTTGTAAATGCGAACCTAAGACACGTGGTCAGTTGCAGAGAAAATTCAGCTGAAAAGCAGTAGGCCTTAGAAGAAGGTGTGTATCTCAGAGGGGAGATGAATGGCCCAATATCAATTGGTGAATTTTCATTAGGGCATGCATTGATTTACAGACTACTGGGTGTTTTATCCTGCTCGCTCGGGCCTGGGGGTGGGTTGTATGGGTACAACTGAGGCCCAAATCTTGGAAAAACAAGCCAAAATTTTGGGAGACCCCAGGTGCATTTTTGGTACATGTGCACTCTACTAGGCAGATTACATGTAATTTGTTGACATAATTTGTGAGCCATGGGCATATGAAGTGTAATTAATTAGCCCCTGGAAAACTGTCCCCATGTACATGTTTTTATGGATCACATGTATATGTGTACCCCCTCGGCACATGTTTGGCATTAAAAAAAACTATCCTCTGCCACCTCAGCCAAGTTGGATTTCTTCATTATTAGATAATTCATACCACTATTGTTCTTGATGCAAGTAATTAGATAATCCATACCAAGAATAGTCTTGATTAGTTATAACAATTGTTTGTTAAAGTAATACAAAGACAAAAACAAAGTTTTTGGACAATGCTTTTTAAGTGATTGGGCTTTCTGGGAGATTCCCAATTTAGCCTACTTGATGCTGAAATTCCCAATTCTGAGGGCCCCAGCCCTCAGTCCCAAAGTACTGAAAAAAAAACACTGGCAGTAAATATTATATTTGAAATCAAATACATTTGATACATATATTTATTACTACGAAAATGTTAATGATTCAATAATTTGTTGTTTAATGGTTATAATGTAGTTTAAATATTGTACAGGCTAGCAGTCTCTTAAAGACAAAAAGGAAAATGACATGAAAAATTGATTTAAATTTCAACGAGTACTCGACTTTCATTTGACTAAAGCCTCTGACTGTGCGACTTAGCTGTCCGAGTAAAATTAACATCGCTATTTATCATTTATAAGTTGTACAGTTTTTTTTTTTTTAATTTTAAATGAGAAATTTCAATTTCTTTTGGATAGGTGTGACTGCCATCTGATAACTGAAATTTGATACCAAGCATGCCCATATTTGCCAGAAGAGCATCTGTTTGGAGATGACGAAGAATAAGCAGCATAGTGAAATTTAAATAGTCACACAAGGATAAAAGTCCTTCCATCTAGGATTATGGACACATCAGGCCTTAATACATTAAGAACTTGTAATATATGTATTTTTACAAAAACATTTAGAGAGAACTGCTATTTTGGCATATACAGCAACAAATGTTAACATATGTGCATATTTCAAATGACTTCAGTGCTAAGGGCATGTACATGAACGAGGATTGTTAGAAAAGTTTGCGGACACATTGATTTAAGGAAAATTTACTGTGCACTTTGAAAAATGACCTGTCTGAAGAAATAATTTTTTAATAGCTCGGTGCTCTCCAAGACTTTCAATGACATTGCAATTCTCAACTTTGTGTTTTCGCATTGATCATCTATAATTAGCAATGAAACAGTCATAACCCCTCTAATTTAATTCAAAATTTTGCAACACACCCTCTTTGAATATTATAGCGACATGTAAAATATCATTAATTTTTTTTTTCAAGAAATTGGTCTGATTTCAATATAGCTTTGATTACAAATAGACAACTCTAAGATACATAATTCTTTTTATCTTTTTAGCTCTTGTGAGCCAAAGGCTCAAAGAGCTAATGCTATGGCCATTTGTGCGGTGTACGTAAACTTTTTAGCTCACCTGAGCTGAAAGCTTAAGTGAGCTTTTCTGATCACCAGTTGTCCGTCTGTCTGTCCATCCGTCTGTAAACTTTTCATATTTTTGTCTTCTTCTCAAGAACACTGAGCCAAATTTAACCAAAGTTGGTACACAGCATCCTTGGGTGAAGGGGAGTTTGTTTAAATGAAGGACCAACCCCCTTTACAAGGGGAGATAATCAAGAGAAGACAAAAATAGGGTGGGGTCATTAAAAAATCTTCTCAAGAACCACAGGGCCAGAAAAGCTGAAAGTTATGTGGAAGCATCCTTGGGTAGTGTAGATTCTAAATTCTTCAAATCATGGCCCCCAGGGGTAGGGCGGGGCCACAATAGGGAATCAAAGTTTTACATTGAAATATATAGGCAAAATCTTTAAAAATCTTCTCAAGAACCATTGGGCCAGAAAAACTGAAACATATGTGGAATCATCCTGGGGTAGTGTAGATTCTAATTTTTCAAATCATGGCCCTCGGGGGTAGGGTGGGGCCACAATAAGTATTACAAGGGAGGGTGGGTCTGGTGAAGAACAGCAGGGCCAAAGTAACTCAGGTGAGCATTGTGGCCCATGGGCCTCTTGTTAGAATATGGGCCATAACTCAAGAACCCCTTGGCCAATTATTGTCAAATTTGTCACAGTGTATCCATGGCCCAAGGGCTCCCGTTTATAGTAAACTTAGGGTTGTGACCCTTAAACAAGGGGAGATAATTAGGTAAATAAAACCAAAAGTACTGGTTGCTAAAAAATCGTCTTCTCAAGAACCACTGGGCAGATTATCACCAAACTTTCACAAAAGGATGAAAATATATTGTAGATTAAAATTTGCAAAGGGAATCACTTTGGGACAAAGGGCTTGGTCTCAAGGTCACTTCAAAGTTGACCAAAAATTACATTTATTAAAATGTTGATATTTTGCTTACTATAAGGACTAGGATCATCAAATCTTGTCAATTGATGCATCTAAGGACCTCGTATCATGTTGACTCAAAAGTAATTCATGGTTACCTACTTTTTAAATTTTGCAGCCATTCTTTTTCAAAATGATTTAGAGGCATATTTTGAACAGTTTCAGGCCTATTATCATCAAACTTTTTCAGTTGACAAATGACAGAATGAGACCACTATTCTTTAAATTTGCTTGTTGTGTATTAGGCTCATAATTCACATTCGCAGCTAGGTTAAGGCTGTCCGAAGGCTTAATACGATTAAATATATATTATTTCATATTGAGCAATGTTTTGATTTCAATTTGTAATCTATGTATGCATACACAGTTAAGTTGTAAAGAAAGTTGAATAAGGTATTACAAAAAAGCATTTTTGTGATGTCACATGACTGTGTTGATCACGTGACGGACACTTATAAATTTTCTTAAATGTTGCACAAAAATCGCATCGGCACAAGTGAAAAACAAAATTATTGTGAACGGCTTGTTACACAAATCAATTAAAAGTATTCTTGGGTATATATAAAGTGCTGGGGGGCAAGTCTGAATTTTATTTCATAAGAAAATATTTCACGAGAAATTCAACTTATCCACATACAAAGGGTCATTTTCCACTCTTCATCGCAATTTATACAAAATAAGATAAATTACATACAATCCCCCAGCAAAATTCAGTTAGAGGACATATTTCTCTGGTAGATTCACACAGAATATCTTCAATTAATCCTTATTATTCACTTGTGCCAGTCTAATATATATAAGATTTATAGATTCTAACTCTGTCTACAGACACGTAAGGGGGGCATTTCACATTCTTTTTTTCAATTGTTTGAATACGTACATGTTAGACAAGAAAATTTAATAACAATATTATACTGCAAATATTCACCATCATTACAGAATTAAAACAGCAATCCAGACACATGAATATTAAACAGCAACGTGAAAAAATTCTATATGTGATGTGAAAGGAATGTAAAAGCTATGACACTTTCCCCGTCATGTCAGCTCAAGTATGCAGTGACTTGACGTCATATGCCATTATGACGTCATATCTAGGTAGTTCAGAGAAGTTATTACGGCTGGTACACTGTGACATTCTTCGGACAGCCTTATCCTGGCCGCGTTATATCTACTGCAATCAACTTCAATGGATTCAAATATTTTTAATGAATTCTTATTAAAAAAATTTACTTGAATATATGTGTAATATACATGTACATGTAAAAGATTATTTTAACATGTTACGAAAATTTAAATATATGTGTCTTTTCCCCCCCTTGTAAAACATTTGATGAAATGAACCCAAGAAGTACAGTAAAACCATTTTTTCTCAATTTCAACTGGACCAAGATCGTCAAGATATCCAATGACTCCAGATAACCATGCAGGGTAAAAAACTTAAAGAATAAGGGGTTGGGAGTACCAACTCACTTCACCATATAAATGGTACATGTATTTAGATATCGGTTTTTGAGATAATGAAGTTTAACTTTTAAGTTAAAGGCTAAAAAAGATGTTATGTTAAAATTTTCCACAAGTGACACCGTGTCTTACTGATATCATCCCTGTGTATTTCTTGTAAGAGTATTTTTCTACTTACTGATTGTCAAAGAATGGATATCCTCAATCAGTAACACATTTGGTTTACTTACTATGTAGTTATGCTGTGTAAATGTTTTGTCAAGCAATTATTATGACAGTGATGTAGCAAAACACTGATGATTCTGTAGTATGACACGTGTTACTAACATGATTGCATCAAAGATGTTAGATGAATAGAAAAGTCTAGAAATTAAAAATCAAAAGTCAAAGTTCAAGAAATGAGGGTCTGGGAGTATTAGTGTTTTGGATACAATTTCAGGAGTACTGTTGGAGAGAGTACAGTTGAATTATATATCCTCATGCTCACTCCAGATTCAGAGTTCCGGAGATGAGGTCTCTTGATATTTGGGTCAAAGAAGAAAGAGAATGTTAGCAAAGTTGACAATCTAAACAGAAACATGTAACCTTTAAGTGGAAATTAAACAAATATTTATCCTTTTATTACGATGTCAACTTACAAGCTAAGAAGGAAGACCCACTCGTTGCTTTGCAACGAGCTTTGCTCTAGTTATTTTATTTTTTTTTCCCGCCGATTTTCAGCAGGCGATTTCTCGGAGACCTTTTGTCCGATTGCTATGAAACTTTCAGGGTAGATACAATGTATTATTGCCTAAAAACGGTTTTTTCAATTTTTTGATATATACCCCCGTTCATGAGTTATTGCCCTTTAATCGATATTTGGAGGGTCTCTTGTCCAGTAGAATTCTCAATAACGACACAAGATATTTGCATGAAAACTGGAGAACTTGTAACTAATACATTGCAGATGCGCAGAACATTAAAATTGTAGGCTAATTTTTTTAAGTTCGGAAGCTATGTGACGGCAAGTTTTAAGAATTATTTTTCCATGAAATTTTGCTGCTTTTTGTTTAATAACTTTTAAACTGATAAAAATTTGGTAAGACATATAGAATAAAAGTTGTGTGTAATTACGAGAGCTTTCAGATAACATCAAGAAAAAGGGGCTGGCCCCTATATTCAGGGGACAGCAGGTCATAAAAGTATTTTTTGGATAGCTAAAAATATTAAAATATTATGAAAAAGTTTGAATGACATAATTTCTAACATATTAAATCTTGTCATGTGGTATAAAGAGAAACAAGCTCCGTGCTATATTTTATTCTATTTTATATAATAATTATTCGAGAATCGTACAGGAACAAGTTGTCTACAAACCATCCACGCCTTTTAGGGCATCGTAACACATGCTTGTACGGTTTTAGATAGTTGTTGTGTTTTAAATAAATTGTTTTGATTCGATTTCTCTGTTTTCTGTTATTTAAATCGTTTATAAATGCAAGTTATTTACACAAGTAAAGGTAAATCAACATTTACAAATGCATCCGTATAGAAAGAGTCTTAATCGGGGCCTCTTGTTTGTAACCTGGATGTAAACAATCACGAGCGGCATTGTGGGAAGAAGACACTAAAGACCCGATATACGAAAAACGTGATTTGATCTGATGCTTTGTTGGCAAATATTTAAAAAAAAAAGTGTAGTTTAGTATAGCATAATGCTTAATTCATAATCAATAATTTTTAAAAATAAATCATGTATAACACTCAATCTGATTATTTTATTTTTTGAAAAATCATCAGGTCGAATATCAGGTTCTTTAGTATATCAAGTCTTTAGTACGTCCCCGGAAGTAGCCATGCAAGTCGGAATTACAGACAGAAAATGAGAAGAAAATATGTGAAGTTGACAGTTGTACATTTTCTTAACGTACGGGCCGTATGTAGACATGCACGTTTAATCCACATCTACGAAGCACATAAAATCCTTGGTTGCGTACAGGGAGCATTAGTTTTAAAGGGATATATATATTCTTGCGCAAATTGTTTACGAGGAAATTCTGACGATCACATTAACAGCGATGAACAGTCTTGTGTCGGAGTTTTCTGTGATAAATGTAGCGAGTGATGAAAGAGTTCACGGTGACATTTTAATATATGATTGGCGTGGACCATGGAAATGAAGGTTAGAATTTTTCTTATCTAAAATTTAACAGCTGCTTACAGCACTGATGTTTACCAGGTCCAGGAAAATCACTATATTTAGCTATATAGCTTAATTTACCTATATAGCTTTATTTACCTATATAATATAGCTTTATTTAGCTATTTTAGAATAAGTTTCTGTTTTATGAAAAGCAAACAAAAAGTCGCATGAAAATTGTGGCTGATATTTTTTTAAAAAGGTTTAATAAAAACAACCTAGGGCATAGATAGTAAAAACATTGCCTCTTTTAAACACTTTTTAACCAAAAAATGCATCTCTATTGTTTGGATAGCTGTCCATTACTGGAAGTGCGATGAGGCATGACTAAGTGTGATTGCCTTGCATTGTGCTGAATTATTACCAATCAATTATCTTGTTGACCAAAACTGCTTTTCTTTGTTAAAGTAGCTGCTTATTCACAGATTAACTGTTATACATAGCCCCAAAACTTTTAGATCTTTGATTGCAATTGCACAAAAGGAGAAACATTTTTAAAAGTGGGTTTTTGGTGAATTGTTTTCAGTCCATTTCAAAGTTGAAAACTAATACTGCCGCATTATGCGACTTTTTGTCTGCTTTTCATAAAACAGAAATTTACTCTGAAATAGCTAAATAAAGCTATATTATAAAGGTAAATAAAGCTATATAGGTAGATTTAGCTATATAGCTAAATATAGTGATTTTCCTAGACCTGTTTACATGTATATGCCAGCAAATGTAGAAATGAACGCACAAACACTGATGTATGTTATCTATTTTATGGCTCAGTCTCTGTCTGTTAGCCCTGACATGACATTGTCAAATCCCCATTGCTTTACCTTATATTTAAATGCATGAGAGCATGTAATTTCACCAAGACTTATTTTTTATATTGAAACAAAAAAATGCAAAAATTCAACAATACACTATCTAACATATTACATGTATAAAAATGATAATTATTGTTATATATTCTTCAACAAGTATGAATAGCTGTTATAACTAGGGCCTTAATTAATATTATAATTTGTTATACCTTTAAAAATTTGTTCTTATAGAAATCTATACCAGTGTACACTCAAAATGTCTAACATTTCCAAGGTTTTATGAGCAATCATAAAAAAATCTATGTTGAACCGCAAAGTGAGAAATTGAACCTGTCGATGAGATCATTGGACTGCTTACATATTACAGTATGCGCAGGATTAGTTAAATCTCATTTGCATTCGTTGGTGTTCGAAAGTTACGGATTTGACAGAGTTTTACCTCAGTGCTGGTAAAGGAAATTTACATCACGGAAGCCACTACAAAATACATGTATGTCAAAAAAAAAAGAAAGTAAAAGATATAACAAAACATTTATTGACCGTGTTCTCGGGGTAAAATGCAATTTGCTGACCCCTTGAACCAAACTGTTTCCCTTCGGCCTAATGGCCTCAGGCAAACAGTTTGGTTCTCGGGTCCGACAAAACACATGTTGCCCTCGAACTCAGTTAGTAAATGTGTATTATTATTGGAAAATCTCAAAAATGTCACTCAGTTAAATTGCAAAAGAAATTTGGAAATATATTTATACATAAAAGTTTGAATTATTTCTGTGATAAGACGGCAGGATTGATTTGTGTTTTGTTTATTGCCCCTTCAAATTTTTTTTAGTCATATTATTATGCCACCACTTGCTGGTGGAGGCCTGCAAATATAGACCTGTACTTGACACTTATGGCCTTTGGGAAGTGAGGGATCTTTTTCGTGCCAGCACCTTCTGTGACACAGAACCTCGGTTCATACGGTTTCATCCGAGGAACCTATCTCCACATCCAGCTGTGGGATTCGAACCTGCGACGTAAGGATCAGCTTCTTACTGACACTTTGATTGATTGTATGTTGTTTTACATCTTACTTGAGAATTTTTCTCTTGTATAGAGACATTACCACATACTGGTGAAGGGCTTCAAACATAGACCTTAATACTTGGCACTAAGGCCCATTGAGCAGTGAGGGTTCTTTATTGTCCCAACATCTACTGAGAGGTTTTTAAGGTCTCATCTGAAAAACCTTTGACTTTCATTCTAATGCTTGGCGCTTGGTGAAGGAACCTTCATTACCTGTATGTTTATGTCTTAGGTTTGACACAGCAAATGAGAATCAAGCCCAGGCCTCCTGATTACAAAATGAATGCCCTACAACTAGGCTACCATTACAGATAATGAACTAGATTAATTACCATGTAAAACATTGCTTAGGCCAAATAAAAAAATATGTGTGGTTCCGGTTACCCGACCTTCCCTATTTTATACCCCCGACCCTAAACTTTTTTTGGCAATTTTCATATTTTTTCTGCGATTTTCCCCGATTTCCATCAATGGCTCCAGTTTAAGTTTTAGCTTCAGCAATGATGGCCTCCTTGCAAAATGTAGTGCAAGTGTTTAATAGTGTTAAATCCAAAGCAAGCTGGCATGTAGGTGTCCCCTACCAATATTGACTAGTATATTATCACACCACATCTATATGCAATTTGCAAAGCAGTGATAGGTATTATTTAGAAAAAATTAAGAAAATCATTTTGTTAAAAAAAAAAAAAAAAAAAAAAAAAAAATTCCCTACCTACCTACCCTAATTTTTTTGGAAGTGTAACCGGAACCACACATATTTTTTTGTTTGGCCTTAGTAAAAAATTAGTTCTTGAAATTAGAAAATAGATTTTTTTATGATTGGGGTATGTAAACTTAGAGTGGTATTTGGGTTATACAGTAAAACACGCTTACTGCGAACAGACTTAAATAAGGAATTGAAGCGTATAGTGAAGTGATTTTCATTCCCTGTGGTTTTAAAACATACTGAAAACTAAACTGAAAAATGAATACATTTATAATGAATCAAAATTATTTGTCCCTGGCACTTATAAGCATGTTTTACTGTAATGACAAAATAATGGGGATTTGTTTTCACAGTGGCTGTATATTGTGAATAATTTAATAAGTCGATAGCAACTTTTCAGTTTTAAACTAATCTCGTTCAAGCAGATGCTTGTCTGTCTCCATAAACGCCAATGAGCAGGAGTTTATGGAGACAGTCGAGCATCTGCTTGAATGAGACTAGTTTTACACATGCTATCTACATGATCTAAGTGGTAATTTTTTTTAAAAAAAATATGTATACTGGTATATTATTTAAAAAGTACATATTATACAAAAAATACCGACTAACCGGTTATGAAAATCATAACTCGTCATCCCATACTAAACCGGTTACTATATTTCTGACTGATTAGATGGTTACCCAGTTGACCATTGCCATCCCTAATAAATTTTTTACATGTATAAGTTATGTGCATTTCCTTTGTGAAATCATGAAAAAAAACCTCCTAATTAATCCCTATTTATATTATATTTTGTAATTACATCCTCAAAATTGACTGCATGTAAACATCTATTTAATAGAGTACTTTTTACAAATAATACACGGAAAATGTGACAGTATCTTTGAACTCTGTTTGATGGTTTCATTAGGGGTGTCAATGAATATTCGAGTACTCGACTATCATTCAATCATATTGACTATCGACTAAAATTTGTTAAGTCGGTTGTTCGTTTAAAATTTGCTACTCTTAAATTCAATGTAAAAAAAAAAATTGGATCTGCTCAGTTCATTTATTAAAGTATCAGTGTTCAAACTCAGGGAAAGGCTTAACCAGTCTTTGTTAATTGTTCAGAGGAATTTTGTTGTTCGACGTACATGCATTGGCATACTTTAAAAGATGTCGGATCCAAATTGTAACATTTCAACCTGCAATTTCGTAAGATCTCAGATCTCATATAATGCAACTACCAATTAATGAAGAATTAATAAAACTTTATAAATACATGTAAATTGGGGAATGGTTATGAGCATAATTCAAAGGTGTTTCTCTCTGATATTAATATCAATCATTTTTAAATTGTATTGATTGAATGCAAAAAATCTCATAATTAAAATTTTGTTTTTATAAGAGTTACACTTTAATTGTTTAACAATCACGGGTCACTGACAAGACACATTCAAATGGCTTCAGGTAAGAAATCTGTAACGGGTACATGTACAGCAGCAGGAAAAGAAAGGATAAATACGAGCATTTGATGTTCTGTATATAGATAAAATGTGCAGTCAGTGATTTTTTTAGAGCCGACTTGGGGCCGAATTTCGGCCCCAGTCCCAATTGAAAATATGCCTGTATTTTCCCAAAATGTAATGGAAGTTTTCCCAAAGAAAAACTTACAAAATATGTGATCAAATTTAGCTTGTTTATTGCATGTTTTTCAAGCAGGTTTTGTTGTTCAGGTGGCAGGGGATAGTTTCATACTAAAGACCCGGTCAAATTTCTTAAAGAATTGAGATATCCCGTTTGATGTGATATTTTATGTAGAAAAATGATTAGAATAATTATGGGACACATTTGCAGTGTAGCAGAGTGCTTGCTGAAATAAATGATGTGCAACATGTAGGTGTCACTATGACGCTTATATACAGAGTTGTAAATGCGAACCTAAGACACATGGTCAGTTGCAGAGGAAATTCACTGAAAAGCAGTAGGCCTTAGAAGAAGGTGTGTATCTCAGAGGGAAGGTGAATGGCCCCCTATCAATTGGTGAATTTTCATTAGGGCATGCATTGATTTACAGACTACTGGGTGTTTTATCCTGCTCGCTCAGGCCTGGGGGTGGGTTGTATGGGTACGACTGAGGCCCAAATCTTGGAAAAACAAGCCAAAATTTGGGGAGACCCCAGGTGTATTTTTGGTACATGTGCACTCTACTAGGCAAATTACATGTAATTTGTTGACATAATTTGTGAGCCATGGGCATATGAAGTGTAATTAATTAGCCCCTGGAAAACTGTCCCCATGTACATGTTTTATGGATCGCATGTATATGTGTACCCCCTCAGCACATGTTTGGCATTTAAAAAAACTATCCTCTGCCACCTTCAAGAAAACACCAATTTTCAGAAATATGTAATTTAGTCTAATTCTTCTCTAAATAAATTTATTGATGTATGCCATTTTCAAAACTCACCATATTTCTTTTATTTGACTCTTATTCATTTAGGTAGAGAGACCTAAACACAAGGGGGGGGGGTAAACCTTTCCCAGTACACATTTTCAAAGAGTTTGAAGCATCAGCATAACAAACCTTAACAGAGTAAGGCAATTTTTGTCTGAGAAAAATTTATTTGTTTGAAAATAATAGTTTGGGCACTGTCACATATATTTTATCAAATTTTGATGCAATCACTTTGTATTAATTAAAATTTAAGGGGCTCAGTTATTGCGATATCGCTGAAATTACAAATTATAAACTTACTCTTTTTTACATGTATTTTCACTAAATATCATTATTTTGAGAAAAGAATGAGTCAGTATGCAAAAATATCAGTTCACAGAACCACATTTATTCAAAGAATTGCTGTGCTTTAATTTTTTTTCAAATTAGACCCATCTTACTATTGATAATTACATAAAAAAAAAATACCCCCCTCCCCATCATTTCCCCCCTCATTTGTCTTCTATAATGTGATAGGACTTAAAGTTTTCATTATTTTCATATAGATTATATATTTTTCTTTAAATTATAACAAAACAGATGGTCTTTTTGCATATTTAATGAACAAAATATGAGAAATATGTACATTTTCATGTAATTATTGGATTCTACTAAACACCTGAAATTTACTCACAAATGCCAAGTAAGGACAGGATGATCACTTTAATTATTCAGGGGAATCAAATGCATGTATTTGATCACTCAGATACATGGAAATTGAATGGAAATATACTCAGAAAAAGGACAGTCAGTAAAATCAGATTTCCACAGTATATTTTCTATAGAATCAGGTAATGGTTGGAGGGGTAGGGTAGATAACTGCAATTTTCAGGACACTTCTTCTTGAACCTTTGATGCAAGAGGGGTTTTTGTATATTACAATAAATATCCTGAAAAATAGATTAGGTTTTCTTTTTGCAAACAAGCTATAGATGTATAAATTCAAGCAGTTAAGAGGTAAAATGGGGATTTCTCAAAACATCAAAAATAGGAGAGTATGTGTTTCATGTGAGTACATTTCATGAAGGCATGCAATTCTTATTGAATTTTTTATATGTAGCTGCATTTGAAATTGATCAAAGTTACCATTAAAGACTTTTTTGATAAGAAATAGATTCTTTTGGACTGTAGGAGTTGGTCATTTTTGAAGTAACACAAAGAATATGGGGTTAAGGTGGTTGACCGACAATTGGTGGGGTCACTTATTTGCCTCTAACTTTTTTATCTTTCATTGAAATAAGACATATTTAGTATATTTTTACTCAGAATTGATTGCACTTTCTAAATATGGAAAATTATTTTAATTAAAAAGCACTTTGAAAGTTAAAGGTGGCAGGGGATAGTTTCGTACTAAAGACCCGGTCAAATTTCTTAAAAAAAATTGAGATATCCCCTGTTTGATGTGATATTTTATGTAGAAAAATGATTAGAATAATTATGGGACACATTTGCAGTGTCGCAAAGTGCTTGCTGAAATAAATGATGTGCAACTTGTAGGTGTCACTATGACGCTTACCATATACAGAGTTGTAAATGCGAACCTAAGACACGTGGTCAGTTGCAGAGGAAATTCAGCTGAAAAGCAGTAGGCCTTAGAAGAAGGTGTGTATCTCAGAAGGAAGATGAATGGCCCCATATCAATTGGTGAATTTTCATTAGGGCATGCATTGATTTACAGACTACTGGGTGTTTTATCCTGCTCGCTCGGGCCTGGGGATGGGTTGTATGGGTGCGACTGAGGCCCAAATCTTGGAAAAACAAGCCAAAATTTGGGGAGACCCCATGTGCATTTTTGGTACATGTGCACTCTACTAGGCAGATTATATGTAATTTGTTGACATAATTTGTGAGCCATGGGCATATGAAGTGTAATTAATTAGCCCTGGAAAACTGTCCCCATGTACATGTTTTTATGGATCGCATGTATATGTGTACCCCCTCGGCACATGTTTGGCATTAAAAAAAACTATCCTCTGCCACCTCAGCCAAGTTGGATTTCTTCATAATTAGATAATTCATACCACTACTGTTCTTGATGCAAGTAATTAGATAATCCATACCAAGAATAGTCTTGATTAGTTATAACAATTGTTTGTTAAAGTAATACAAAGACAAAAACAAAGCTTTTTGACAATGCTTTTTAAGTGATTGGGCTTTCTGGGAGATTCCCCATTTAGCCTAATTGATGCTGAAATTCCCAATTCTGAGGGCCCCAGCCCCCAGTCCCAAAGTACTGAAAAAAAACACTGGCAGTAAATATTATATTTGAAATCAAATACATTTGATACATATATTTATTACTACGAAAATGTTAATGATTCAATAATTTGTTGTATAATGGTTATAACGTAGCTTAAATATTGTACAGGCTAGCAGTCTCTTAAAGACAAAAAGGAAAATGACATGAAAAATCAATTTAAATTTCAACGAGTACTCGACTTTCATTTGACTAAAGCCTCTGATTGTGCGACTTAGCTGTCCAAGTAAAATTAACATCGCTATTTATCATTTATAAGTTGTAAAGTTTTTTTTTTAATTTTAAATGAGAAATTTCAATTTCTTTTGGATAGGTGTGACTGACATCTGATAACTGAAATTTGATACCAAGCATGACCATATTTGCCAGAAGAGCATCTGTTTGGAGATGACGAAGAATAAGCAGCATAGTGAAATTTAAACAGTCTCACAAGGATAAAAGTCCTTCCATCTAGGATTATGGACACATCATGCCTTAATACATTAAGAACTTGTAATATATGTATTTTTACAAAAAAATTTAGAGAGAACTGCTATTTTGGCATATACAACAACAAATGTTAACATATGTGCATATTTCAAATGACTTCAGTGCTAAGGGCATGTACATGAACGAGGATTGTTAGAAAAGGTTGCGGACACATTGATTTAAGGAAAATTTACTGTGCACTTTGAAAAATGATCTGTCTGAAGAAATAATTTTTTAAAAGCTCGGTGCTCTCCAAGACTTTCAATGACATTGCAATTCTCAACTTTGTGTTTTCCCATTGATCATCTATAATTAGCGATGAAACAGTCATAACCCCTCTAATTTAATTCAAAATTTTGCACCATGCCCTCTTTGAATATTGTAGCAACATGTAAAATATCATTAATTTTTTTGCACTACAACAGTGCAATTTGTTATTTCAAGAAATTGGTCTGATTTTAATATAGCTTTGATTACAAATTAAGACAACTCTTAGATACATAATTCTTTTTATCTTTTTAGCTCTTGTGAGCCAAAGGCTCAAAGAGCTAATGCTATGGCATTTGTGCAGTGTACGTAAACTTTTTAGCTCACCTGAGCTGAAAGCTTAAGTGAGCTTTTCACCAGTTGTCCGTCGTCTGTCTGTCTGTCTAGCTGTCTGTCCGTCCGTCTGTAATTTCTTCATATTTTCATCTTCTTCTCAAGAACCACTGAGCCAAATTTAAGCAAAGTTGGTACACAGCATCCTTGGGTGAACGGGAGTTTGTTAAAATGAAGGACCAACCCCCTTTACAAGGGGAGATAATCAAGAGAAGACAAAAATAGGGTGGGGTCATTAAAAAATCTTCTCAAGAACCACAGGGCCAGAAAAGCTGAAAGTTATGTGGAAGCATCCTGGGGTAGTGTAGATTCTTAATTCTTCAAATCATGGCCCCCAGGGGTAGGGCGGGGCCACAATAGGGAATCAAAGTTTTACATTGAAATATTTTGGCAAAATCTTTAAAAATCTTCTTCTCAAGAACCACTGGGCCAGAAAAGCTGAAACTTACCTGGAAGCATCCTGGCATAGTGTAGATTCTAAATTCTTCAAATCATGGCCCCCGGGGGTAGGGCAGGGCCACAATAGGGAATCAAAGTTTAAAATATATAGGCAAAATCTTCAAAAATCTTCTCAAGAACCACTGGGCCAGAAAAACTGAAACATATGTGGAATCATCCTGGTATAGTGTAGATTCTAATTTTTCAAATCATGGCCCCCGGGGGTAGGGTGGGGCCGCAATAAGTATAATAAGGGAGGGAGGGTCTAGTGAAGAACAGCAGGGCCAAAGTAACTCAGGTGAGCATTGTGGCCCATGGGCCTTTTGTTAGAATATGGGCTATAACTCAAGCACCCCTTGGCCAATTATTGTCAAATTTGTCACAGTGTATCCATGGCCCAAGGGCTCCCGCTTATAGTAAACTTAGGGTTGTGACCCTTAAACAAGGGGAGATAATTAGGTAAATAAAACCAAAAGTACTGGTTGCTAAAAAATCGTCTTCTCAAGAACCACTGGGCAGATTATCACCAAACTTTCACAAAAGGATGAGGATATATTGTAGATTAAAATTTGCACAGGGAATTGCTCTGGGACAAATTAAAGGGCTTGGTCTCAAGGTCACTTCAAAGTTGACCAAAAATTACATTTATTAAAATGTTGATATTTTGCTTACTATAAGGACTAGGATCATCAAATCTTGCCAGTTGATGCATCTAAGGACCTCGTCTCATGTTGACTCAAAAGTAGTTCATGGTAACCTACTTTTTAAATTTTGCAGCCATTCTTTTTCAAAATGATTTAGAGGCATATTTTGAACAGTTTCAGGCCTATTATCATCAAACTTTTTCAGTTGACAAATGACAGAATGAGACCACTATTCTTTAAATTTGCTTGTTGTGTCTTAGGCTCATAATTCACATTATATCTACTGCAATCAACTTCAATGGATTCAAATATTTTTAATGAATTCTTATTAAAATATTTACTTGAATATATGTGTAATAAACATGTACACTAGACAAAATTGCTAACGCACCACCTAAATAAATTAACATTTTTCTTTTCAAAACTTGTTTATGATGTTTTTGATATATAATTATATTATTTAAGAAAAAATGAGACATTTAAATGTTTTAACTGATAAATAACAACAATGTTTACTGAAGCGTAACCACTTCATAGAAAAATTAAAATCAAATCCATACTTTTTTGGTGGAATAAATTTCTAATTTTTTCTTTGTGGTTGTGTTCTTAATGTTTGTACTAATTAAAAACTCAGAAAAAAGTTACACCGTATGCGGCGTTTGACTCTAGAAGAGCGTGCTAAGGCAGCCAGTATGGTGTCTGCATGGGGTCCCTTTGAAGAAAGGACAAGATAGGCTAAGACCCCTTTTTGGCCCCTGGTTTGGCGTGTCTTTTAGAATGATGCAACAGTTTGTTAATAAAAACCTGTTTTCACCCCTACCACAAAATGAGTCTTGGTTCTAAGTTATGGGATATACATAGGTCACAGGAAGGTCAGAAAATATGTCAATTTCCGAATTTTCTCATTTTTATGCAAATTTTCGTCGATTTTACCGTACATTTTGTTTCAGAAAACATAGAGCACAAGCTTGCCTATCTACGAAATTTATATATTTCATACACTAGTATCAGATGTATCTTATGTATAAAAATCTCAGATAGGCAAGCTTGTGCTCTATGTTTCCCGAAGTGAAAAGTATCTCAAATTTGATGAAATTCCACCAGAATTGAGGAAATTCGGGAAAATGTCCTACTTCTGCACCCTTTTGTGGCCTCCGTGTAAGCTTTCAATCAAAATCAGTGCTGGTTTTAAAACAAGCATCATTTTAAGTTCTTAACTACAAACTATCACAATTTTAACTGTGTTCTGAATTTTGCATCAAATAAGGGACCAGATTCGGCCCTTACCATACCTTGTCCTTTGTGAAAAATTAAAACAATTAAAAGATTATGCATTTCTCTGGTGAAAAATTGTTGAAAATGAATTAATGATCATAAAAATGTTTACAACAGATAACAACAGCATTAAGTAAGCACCACACAATAACTTCAAGATTGTTCCTCAGAATTGGGGCAACCGGAAGTTGGGTGGATTTGGTAAGGACACCAAGGCACTGGATGACTACTAAGCGACATGGTAGTCAATAAGAGTATATCATTTGATTTTTAAGTGGGAGGCTGCTCCCGTCGCAACGTCACGGACCACCATCGGTAATCACCAACTTCATATCTTGGCAAAAACGGTGCACAGTGCATGTCGGGAAATCAGTTTTCGGACAAGAAGGTCCATTAAGGGTCTTTACGTGACACCAAGACAATTGTCAATTCAACTGTTTTGGAAAAGATGGCATATTTTATATACTAGTACCAATCAGGAAAATGATCAATTCACAAATAAGAATAATAAGTGGAGCGTTAGCAATTTTGTCTAGTGTACATGTAAAAGATTATTTTAACATGTTACAAAAATTTAAATATATGTGTCTTTTTCCCCCCTTGTAAAACATTTGAATAAATGAACCCAAGAAGTACAGTAAAACCATTTTTTCTCAATTTCAACTGGACCAAGATTAAACATCAAGATATTCAATGACTCCAGATAACCATGCAGGGTAAAAAACTTAAAGAATAAGGGGTTGGGAGTACCAACTCACTTCACCATATAAATGGTACATGTATTTAGATATCGGTTTTTGAGATAATGAAGTTTAACTTTTAAGTTAAAGGCTAAAAAAGATGTTATGTTAAAATTTTCCACAAGTGACACTGTGTCTTACTGAAATCATCCCTGTGCATTTCTTGTAAGAGTATTTTTCTACTTACTGATTGTCAAAGAATGGATATCCTCAATCAGCAACACATTTGGATTACCTACTATGTAGTTATGCTGTGTAAATGTTTTGTCAAGCAATTATTATGACAGTGATGTAGCAAAACACTGATGATTCTGTAGTATGACACGTGTTACTAACATGATTGCATCAAAGATGTTAGATGAATAGAAAAGTCTAGAAATTAAAAATCAAAAGTCAAAGTTCAAGAAATGAGGGTCTGGGAGTATTAGTGTTTTGGATACAATTTCAGGAGTACTGTTGGAGAGAGTACAGTTGAATTATATATCCTCATGCTCACTCTAGATTCAGAGTTCAGGAGATGAGGTCTCTTGATATATGGGTCGAAGAAGAAAGAGAATGTTAGCAAAGTTGACAATCTAAACAGAAACATGTAACCTTTAGGTGGAAATTAAATGTTTATCCTTTTATTACGACGTCAACTTACAAGCTAAGAAGGAAGACCCACTCGTTGCTTTGCAACGAGCTTTGCTCTAGTTAGGGTCTTCCGAGCTTCCTTCGGAAGACCCTACTGTTATTCTACTGTTTCTTATTATTATTTTTTTTTTTTTCCCGACGATTTTCAGCAGGCGATTTCTCGGAGACCTTTTGTCCGATTGCTATGAAACTTTCAGGGTAGATACAATGTATTATTGCCTAAAAACGGTTTTTTCAAATTTTTGATATATACCCCCGTTCATGAGTTATTGCCCTTTAATCGATATTTGGAGGGTCTCTTGTCCAGTAGAATTCTCAATAACGACACATGATATTTGCATTATAACTGGAGAACTTGTAACTAATACATTGCAGATGCGCAGAACATTAAAATTATAGGCTAATTTTTTTAAGTTCAGAAGCTATGTGACGGCAAGTTTTAAGAATTATTTTTCCATGAAATTTTACTGCTTTTTGTTTAATAACTTTTAAACTGATAAAAATTTGGTAAGACATATATAATAAAAGTTGTGTGTAATTACGAGAGCTTTCAGATAACATCAAGAAAAAGGGGCTGGCCCCTATATTCAGGGGACAGCAGGTCATAAAAGTATTTTTTGGATAGCTAAAAATATTAAAATATTATGAAAAAGTTTGAATGACATAATTTCTAACATATTAAATCTTGTCATGTGGTATAAAGAGAAACAAGCTCCGTGCTATATTTTATTCTATTTTATATAATAATTATTCGAGAATCGTACAAGAACAAGTTGTCTACAAACCAGCCACGCCTTTTAGGGCATCGTAACACATGCTTGTACGGTTTTAGATAGTTGTTGTGTTTTAAATAAATTGTTTTGATTCGATTTCTCTGTTTTCTGTTATTTAAATCGTTTATAAATGCAAGTTATTTACAAAAGTAAAGGTAAAGCAACATTTACAAATGCATCCGTATAGAAAGAGTCTTAATCGGGGCCTCTTGTTTGTAACCTGGATGTAAACAATCACGAGCGGCATTGTGGGAAGAAGACACTAAAGACCCGATATACGAAAAACGTGATTTGATCTGATGCTTTGTTGGCAAATATTTAAAAAAAAAAGTGTAGTTTAGTATAGCATAATGCTTCATAATCAATAATTTTTAAAAATAAATCATGTATAACACTCAATCTGATTATTTTATTTTTTGAAAAATCATCAGGTCGAATATTAGGTCTTTAGTATATCAAGTCTTTAGTACGTCTTCGGAAGTAGCCATGCAAGTCGGAATTACAGACAGAAAATGAGAAGAAAATATGTGATGTTGACAGTTGTACATTTTCTTAACGTACGAGCCGTATGTAGAAATGCACGTTTAATCCACATCTACGAAGCACATAAAATCCTTGGTTGCGTACAGGGAGCATTAGTTTTAAAGGGATATATATATTCTTGCGCAAATTGTTTACGAGGAAATTCTGACGATCACATTAACAGCGATGAACAGTCTTGTGTCGGAGTTTTCTGTGATAAATGTAGCGAGTGATGAAAGAGTTCACGGTGACATTTTAATATATGATTGGCGTGGACCATGGAAATGAAGGTTAGAATTTTTCTTATCTAAAATTTAACAGCTGCTTACAGCACTGATGTTTACATGTATATGCCAGCAAATGTATAAATGTACGCACAAACACTGATGTATGTTATCTATTTTATGGTTCAGTCTCTGTCTGTTAGCCCTGACATGACATTGTCAAATCCCCATTGCTTTACCTTATATTTAAATGCATGAGAGCATGTAATTTCACCAAGACTTATTTTTTTTTATTGAAACAAAAAAACTGCAAAAATTCAACAATACACTATCTAACATACTACATGTATAAACATGATAATTATTGTTATATATTCTTCAACAAGTATGAATAGCTGTTATAACTAGGGCCTTAATTAATATTATAATTTGTTATACCTTTAAAAATTTGTTCTTATATAAATCTGTACTAGTGTACACTCATTGACAAAATGTCTAACATTTCCAAGGTTTTATGAGCAATCATAAAAAAATCTATGTTGAACCGCAAAGTGAGATATTGAACCTGTCGATGAGTTAATTGGACTGCTTACATATTACAGTATGCGCGGGATTAGTTAAATCTCATTTGCATTCGTTGGTGTTCGAAAGTTACGGAATTGACAGAGTTTTACCTCAGTGCTGGTAAAGGAAATTTACATCACGGAAGCCACTACAAAATACTTGTATGTCAAACAAAAAAAGAAAGTAAAAGATATAACAAAACATTTATTGACCGTGTTCTCGGGGTAAAATGCAATTTGCTGACCCCTTGAACCAAACTGTTTCCGTTCGGCCTAATGGCCTCAGGCAACAGTTTGGTTCTTGGGTCCGACAAAACACATGTTGCCCTCAAACCCAGTTAGTAGATGTGTATTATTATTGGAAAATCTCAAAAATGTCACTCAGTTAAATTGCAAAAGAAATTTGGAAATATATTTATACATAAAAGTTTGAATTATTTCTGTGATAAGACTGCAGGATTGATTTGTGTTTTGTTTATTGCCCCTTCAAATTTTTTTTAGTCATATTATTATGCCACCACTTGCTGGTGGAGGCCTGCAAATATAGACCTGTACTTGACACTTATGGCCTTTGGGAAGTGAGGGATCTTTTTCGTGCCAGCACCTTCTATGACACAGAACCTCGGTTCATAAGGTTTCATCCAAGGACCCTATCTCCACATCCAGCTGTGGGATTTGAACCTGCGACGTAAGGATCAGCTTCTTACTGACACTTTGATTGATTGTATGTTGTTTTACATCTTACTTGAGAATTTTTCTCTTGTATAGAGACATTACCAAATACTGGTGAAGGGCTTCAAACATAGACCTTAATACTTGGCACTAAGGCCCATTGAGCAGTGAGGGTTCTTTATTGTCCCAACATCTACTGTGAGGTTTTTAAGGTCTCATCTGAAAAACCTTTGACTTTCATTCTAATGCTTGGCGCTTGGTGAAGGAACCTTCATTACCTGTATGTTTATGTCTTAGGTTTGACACAGCAAATGAGAATCAAGCCCAGGCCTCCTGATTACAAAATGAATGCCCTACAACTAGGCTACCATTACAGATAATGAACTAGATTAATTACCATGTAAAACATTGTTTAGTAAAAAATTAGTTCTTGAAATTAGAATATAGAATTATTTATGATTTGGGTATGTAAACTTAGAGTGGTATATGGGTTATACAGTAAAACACGCTTACTGCGAACAGACTTAAATAAGGAATTGAAGCATATAGTGAAGTGATTTTCATTCCCTGTGGTTTTAAAACATACTGAAAACTAAACTGAAAAATGAATACATTTATAATGAATCAAAATTATTTGTCCCTGGCACTTACAAGCATGTTTTACTGTAATGACAAAATAATGGGGATTTGTTTTCACAGTGGCTGTATATTGTGAATAATTTAATAAGTCGATAGCAACTTTTCAGTTTTAAACTAATCTCATTCAAGCAGATGCTTGTCTGTCTCCGTAAACTCCAACGAGCAGGAGTTTATGGAGACAGTTGAGCATCTGCTTGAATGAGACTAGTTTTACACATGCTATCTACATGATCTAAGTGGTAATTTTTAAAAAAAAATATGTATACTGGTATATTATTTAAAAAGTACATATTATACAAAAAATACCGACTAACCGGTTATGAAAATCATAACCCGTCATCCCATACTAAACCGGTTACTATATTTCTGACTGATTAGATGGTTACCCAGTTGACCATTGCCATCCCTAATAAATTTTTTACATGTATAAGTTATGTGCATTTCCTTTGTGAAATCATGAAAAAAAAAACTCCTAATTAATCCCTATTTATATTATATTTTGTAATTACATCCTCAAAATTGACTGCATGTAAACATCTATTTAATAGAGTACTTTTTACAAATAATACACGGAAAATGTGACAGTATCTTTGAACTCTGTTTGATGGTTTCATTAGGGGTGTCAATGAATATTCGAGTACTCGACTATCATTCAATCATATTGACTATCGACTAAAATTTGTTAAGTTGGTTGTTCGTTTAAAATTTGCTACTCTTAAATTCAATGTAAAACAAGAGGCCCATGAGCCACATCGCTCACCTGAGCACATTGGCTTGGAAAAAAAAGCAAAAATCAGTACAGTATTTAAAAGTTTACAAGGAGGGGGGTGTTGAATTTTAAACTACTTGATGATGCTTTCATATCAATATAACAAATGGCTTTGTTGTTCTTGAGCAGCAGATTTTTTTCCCATATATTCATTTGTAAAAATTTGATCCCCCATTGTGGCCCCACCCTACCCCCGGGGGCCCTCATTTGAACAAATTTCATTCTACACTACCCAACGATGCCTCCATATCAATTTGACTAATCATGGCTTTTCTGTTCTTGAGAAAAAGACTTATATATTCCTCTGTAAACTTTGATCACCCATTGTGGCCCCAACCTATCCCTGGGGTAATGATTTGAACAAACTTGAATCTTCACTATCTGAGGATGCTTCCATATAAATATGACCAATCATGGCTTTACTGTTCTTAAGAAGAAGATTTTTAACGATATTTTCCTATATATTTCTATGTAAAACTTGGATCCCCAATTGTGGCCCCACCCTACCTCCGGGGGTTATTATTTGAACAAATTTGAATCTTCACTACCTGAGGATGCTTCCATATAAATATGACCAATCATGGCTTTACTGTTTTTAAGAAGAAGATTTTAGAGATATTTTCCTATATATTTCTATGTAAAACTTTGATCCCTCTTTGTGGCCCCACCCTACCCCCGGGGGTTATGATTTGAACAAATTTGAATCTTCACTACCTGAGGATGCTTCCATATAAATATGACCAATCATGGCTTTACTGTTTTTAAGAAGAAAATTTTTAGAGATATTTTCCTATATATTTCTATGTAAAACTTGGATCCCCCATTGTGGCCCCACCCTACCCCCGGGGGTCATGATTTGAACAAACTTCAATCTTCACTACCTGAGGATGCTTTCATATAAATATGACCAAACATGGCTTTGCTGATCTTAAGAAGAAGATTTTTAAAGATATTTTCCTATATATTTCTATGTAAAACTTGGATCCTCCATTGTGGCCCCACCCTACCCCCGGGGGTCATGATTTGAACAAACTTGAATCTACACTACCTGAGGATGCTTCCATATAAATATGACCAATCATGCCTTTGCTGTTCTTAAGAAAAAGATTTTTAAAGATATTTTCCTATATATATATCTATGTAAAACTTTGATCCCCCATTGTGGCCCCACCCTACCCCCGGGGGTCATGATTTGAACAAACCTGAATCTTCACTACCTGAGGATGCTTCCATATAAATATGACCAATCATGTCTTTGCTGTTCTTAAGAAGAAGATTTTTAAAGATATTTTCCTAATATATATTTCTATGTAAAACTTGGATCCCCCATTGTGGCCCCACCCTACCCCCGGGGGTCATGATTTGAACAAACTTGAATCTTCACTACCTGAGGATGCTTCCATATTCCCCCTCATTTGTCTTCTATAATGTGATAGATATTTTCATATAGATTATATATTTTTCTTTAAATTATAACAAAACAGATGGTCTTTTTGCATATTTAATGAACAAAATATCAGAAATATGTACATTTTCATGTAATTATTGGATTCTACTAAACACCTGAAATTTACTCACAAATGCCAAGTAAGGACAGGATGATCACTTTAATTATTCAGGGGAATCAAATGCATGTATTTGATCACTCAGATACATTGAAATTGAATGGAAATATACTCAGAAAAAGGACAGTCAGTAAAATCAGATTTCCACAGTATATTTTCTATAGAATCAGGTAATGGTTGGAGGGGTAGGGTAGATAACTGCAATTTTCAGGACACTTCTTCTTGAACCTTTGATGCAAGAGGGGTTTTTGTATATTACAATAAATATCCTGAAAAATAGATTAGGTTTTCTTTTTGCAAACAAGCTATAGATGTATAAATTCAAGCAATTAAGAGGTAAAATGGGATTTCTCAAAACATTAAAAATAGGAGAGTATGTGTTTCATGTGAGTACATTTCATGAAGGCATGCAATTCTTATTGAATTTTTTATATGTGGCTGCATTTGAAATTGATCAAAGTTACCATTAAACACTGTTTTGATTAGAAAAAGATTCTTTTGGATTGTAGGAGTTGGTCATTTTTGAAGTAACACAAAGAATATGGGGTTAAGGTGGTTGACCGACAATTGGTGGGGTCACTTATTTGCCTCTAACTTTTTTATTTTTCATTGAAATAAGACATATTTAGTATATTTTTACTCAGAATTGATTGCACTTTCTAAATATGGAAAGTTATTTTAATTAAAAAGCAAACTTTGAAAGTTAAAGGTGGCAGGGGATAGTTTCGTACTAAAGACCCGGTCAAATTTCTTAAAAAATTGAGATATCCCCTGTTTGATGTGATATTTTATGTAGAAAAATGATTAGAATAATTATGGGACACATTTGCAGTGTAGCAAAGTGCTTGCTGAAAAAAATGATGTGCAACTTGTAGGTGTCACTATGACGCTTATCATATACAGAGTTGTAAATGCGAACCTAAGACACGTGGTCAGTTGCAGAGGAAATTCAGCTGAAAAGCAGTAGGCCTTAGAAGAAGGTGTGTATCTCAGAGGGAAGATGAATGGCCCCATATCAGTTGGTGAATTTTCATTAGGGCATGCATTGATTTACAGACTACTGGGTGTTTTATCCTGCTCGCTCGGGCCTGGGGATGGGTTGTATGGGTGCGACTGAGGCCCAAATCTTGGAAAAACAAGCCAAAATTTGGGGAGACCCCATGTGCATTTTTGGTACATGTGCACTCTACTAGGCAGATTACATGTAATTTGTTGACATAATTTGTGAGCCATGGGCATATGAAGTGTAATTAATTAGCCCGTGGAAAACTGTCCCCATCTACATGTTTTTATGGATCGCATGTATATGTGTACCCCCTCGGCACATGTTTGGCATTAAAAAAAAACTATCCTCTGCCACCTCAGCCAAGTTTGATTTCTTCATAATTAGATAATTCATACCACTATTGTGCTTGATGCAAGTAATTAGATAATCCATACCAAGAATAGTCTTGATTAGTTATAACAATTGTTTGTTAAAGTAATACAAAGACAAAAACAAAGCTTTTTGACAATGCTTTTTAAGTGATTGGGCTTTCTGGGAGATTTCCAATTTAGCCTACTTGATGCTGAAATTCCCAATTCTGAGGGCCCCAGCCCCCAGTCCCAAAGTACTGAAAAAAAAACACTGGCAGTAAATATTATATTTGAAATCAAATACATTTGATACATATATTTATTACTACGAAAATGTTAATGATTCAATAATTTGTTGTATAATGGTTATAATGTAGTTTAAATATTGTACAGGCTAGCAGTCTCTTAAAGACAAAAAGGAAAATGACATGAAAAATTAATTTAAATTTCAACGAGTACTCGACTTTCATTTGACTAAAGCCTCTGACTGTGTGACTTAGCTGTTCGAGTAAAATTAACATCGCTATTTATCATTTATAAGTTGTACAGTTTTTTTCTTTATTTTAAATGAGAAATTTCAATTTCTTTTGGAAAGGTGTGACTGCCATCTGATAACTGAAATTTGATACCAAGCATGACCATATTTGCCAGAAGAGCATCTGTTTGGAGATGACGAAGAATAAGCAGCATAGTGAAATTTAAACAGTCACACAAGGATAAAAGTCCTTCCATCTAGGATTATGGACACATCAGGCCTTAATACATTAAGAACTTGTAATATATGTATTTTTGCAAAAAAATTTAGAGAGAACTGCTATTTTGGCATATACAGCAACAAATGTTAACATATGTGCATATTTCAAATGACTTCAGTGCTAAGGGCATGTACATGAATGAGGATTGTTAGAAAAGTTTGCGGACACATTGATTTAAGGAAAATTTACTGTGCACTTTGAAAAAATGACCTGTCTGAAGAAATAATTTTTTAATAGCTCGGTGCTCTCCAAGACTTTCAATGACATTGCAATTCTCAACTTTGTGTTTTCACATTTATCATCTATAATTAGCGATGAAACAGTCATAACCCCTCTAATTTAATTCAAAATTTTGCAACACACCCTCTTTGAATATTGTAGCGACATGTAAAATATCATTAATTTTTTTGCACTACAACAGTGCAATTTTTTATTTCAAGAAATTCGTCTGATTTCAATATAGCTTTGATTACAAATAGACAACTCTAAGATACATAATTCTTTTTATCTTTTTAGCTCTTGTGAGCCAAAGGCTCAAAGAGCTAATGCTATGGCCATTTGTGCAGTGTACGTAAACTTTTTAGCTCACCTGAGCTGAAAGCTTAAGTGAGCTTTTCTGATCACCAGTTGTCCGTCGTCTGTCCGTCTGTAAACTTTTCATATTTTTGTCTTCTTCTCAAGAACCACTGAGCCAAATTTAACCAAAGTTGGTACACAGCATCCTTGGGTGAAGGGGAGTTTGTTAAAATGAAGGACCAACCCCCTTTACAAGGGGAGATAATCAAGAGAAGAAAAAAATAGGGTGGGGTCATTAAAAAATCTTCTCAAGAACCACAGGGCCAGAAAAGCTGAAAGTTATGTGGAAGCATCCTGGGGTAGTGTAGATTCTAAATTCTTCAAATCATGGCCCCCAGGGGTAGGGCGGGTCACAATAGGGAATCAAAGTTTTACATTCAAATATATAGGCAAAATCTTTAAAAATCTTCTTCTCAAGAACCACTGGGCCAGAAAAACTGAAACATATGTGGAATCATCCTGGGGTAGTGTAGATTCTAATTTTTCAAATCGTGGCCCCCGGGGGTAGGGTGGGGCCGCAATAAGTATTACAAGGGAGGGAGGGTCTGGTGAAGAACAGCAGGGCCAAAGTAACTCAGGTGAGCGTTGTGGCCAATGGGCCTCTTGTTAGAATATGGGCCATAACTCAAGAACCCCTTGGCCAATTATTGTCAAATTTGTCACAGTGTATCCATGACCCAAGGGCTCCCGTTTATAGTAAACTTAGGGTTGTGACCCTTAAGCAAGGGGAGATAATTAGGTAAATAAAAGCAAAAGTACTGGTTGCTAAAAAATCATCTTCTCGAGAACCACTGGTCAGATTATCACCAAACTTTCACAAAAGGATGAGGATATATTGTAGATTAAAATTTGCACAGGGAATCGCTCTGGGACAAAGGGCTTGGTCTCAAAGTCACTTCAGATTTGACCAAAAATTACATTTATTAAAATGTTGATATTTTGCTTACTATAAGGACTAGGATCATCAAATCTTGTCAGTTGATGCATCTAAGGACCTCGTATCATGTTGACTCAAAAGTAGTTCATGGTTACCTACTTTTTAAATTTTGCAGCTATTCTTTTTCAAAATGATTTAGAAGCATATTTTGAACAGTTTCAGGCCTATTATCATCAAACTTTTTCAGTTGACAAATGACAGAATGAGACCACTATTCTTTAAATTTGCTTGTTGTGTCTTAGGCTCATAATTCACATTTTATCTACTGCAATCAACTTCAATGGATTCAAATATTTTTAATGAATTCTTATTAAAAAAAATTACTTGAATATATGTTTAATATACATGTACATGTAAAAGAATATTTTAACATGTTCAAAAATTTAAATATATGTGTCTTTTTCCCCCCTTGTAAAACATTTGAATAAATGAACCCAAGAAGTACAGTAAAACCATTTTTTCTCAATTTCAACTGGACCAAGATTAAACATCAAGATATCCAATGACTCCAGATAACCATGCAGGGTAAAAAACTTAAAGAATAAGGGGTTGGGAGTACCAACTCACTTCACCATATAAATGGTACATGTATTTAGATATCGGTTTTTGAGATAATGAAGTTTAACTTTTAAGTTAAAGGCTAAAAAAGATGTTATGTTAAAATTTTCCACAAGTGACACCGTGTCTTACTGAAATCATCCCTGTGCATTTCTTGTAAGAGTATTTTTCTACTTACTGATTGTCAAAGAATGGATATCCTCAATCAGTAACACATTTGGATTACTTACTATGTAGTTATGCTGTGTAAATGTTTTGTCAAGCAATTATTATGACAGTGATGTAGCAAAACACTGATGATTCTGTAGTATGACACGTGTTACTAACATGATTGCATCAAAGATGTTAGATGAATAGAAAAGTCTAGAAATTAAAAATCAAAAGTCAAAGTTCAAGAAATGAGGGTCTGGGAGTATTAGTGTTTTGGATACAATTTCAGGAGTACTGTTGGAGAGAGTACACTCCAGATTCAGAGTTCCGGAGATGAGGTCTCTTGATATTTGGGTCAAAGAAGAAAGAGAATGTTAGCAAAGTTGACAATCTAAACAGAAACATGTAACCTTTAGGTGGAAATTAAACAAATATTTATCCTTTTATTACGACGTCAACTTACAAGCTAAGAAGGAAGACCCACTCGTTGCTTTGCAACGAGCTTTGCTCTAGTTATTATTAAGGTCTTCCGTCTTCACGGAAGACCTTATAGTGATTCTACTGTTTCTTATTATTAAGGTCTTCCGTCTTCACGGAAGACCTTATAGTGATTCTACTGTTTCTTATTATTATTATTATTATTATTTTTCATTTTTATTTTTCTGACCTTTTCAAATCGCGATATCTCAAAAACTACTCAATCATTTTCAGCCAAATTTTCAGGAATGATGTGTTATCTCATGCCATTTTGAAATATTGAAAAAGTTTGGAAAAAATTACTTCCGGTCAGGAATTATTACGATTTTTCACTTTTTCCACTAAAAATCTAGTCCGTGAATGTTCTCAGAAACTGTTAAAGGTAGGAGTCTGAAACTTTCAGGTATGATAGAATGTGGTTTCTAGATGTGTGATCGAAACATTTCGTGTGTCGTCGCCACTTCCGGTCGTCACAGGAAGTGATTTAAAAAAGGCAATTTTTTGAACTTTTTTGTTTTTCATTATTTTTCTATGATATTTACAGGTTTAACAGAGAGGCTTACCAGAATGCTAATTATGTAATTTATTAAAAAATTGATTAACCCAGACTCTAAATATTTATCATTTTTCAATTTGAAGCGATGGTCTTCGATAGCGTAATGGTAAGTGTGTTGAATTTTCACGCAGGCGACCAGGATTCAATCCCCAGGATGTCCGAGTGTTTACTCACTTTTCGGGGGCCCAAAATATAATTTTTTTTCTTAAAGGGGGGGGGGGCTATGTCCTTCGACATCAGAGCAGCGGTGTTTGACGTCACATTAACGGCGTGTCTTTTTAGTCCTTCATAAAGTGTTTGCAGTTGACATTTGCACTGATTAATGTGCATACATGTACATGCAGTTGTGATATATATAAATGAGGTACACATGTACATGTATCTAGGTACATATGCAATTGTATCACAAATTGAAGACTTGCCAACTTGTTTTTTGTAGAATTTGTTGTTTTCTCATGATGATCATTAATAGAAATACATAAAGCAATTTCAAATGAGAAAAAGAACTTAATGACATTTAGTTTAGAGCAAGATCCATCATAATTAAGAGCTCAAAGCGGCTAAGCGTAAGAGGTATTGTCAATTAATGATAAACAGTGTATTTACAAAATAAAACTACTCGAACATTATGTGAAAAAATATGCTTTCACGAAATACATCAGTGAATTGTCAATCAGTTTCTTATGTGTGAGTGGTGCTGACTCGGGAAGGGGGTTGCAAATTCATGAAATCAGGGTAGAATAAAACAAATCAGTGTAGATAGTCCTTAAATTAAAAAAAAATCTCATTTAATCATATTATTATATATACAGTGTATATTACAATTTAGTGTGAGAATATAAACTTGTAAAAATTTCACACAAAGACTTTTTGGACATAGGTCCCCCCTTTTAAAATGATGTCTCGTTTTTAGCTCTACTGGTCAGAGACAGAAGAGCATATGCGATAGTAAGGTGTCCGTCGTCCGTCCGTCTGTCTGTCTCTAAACGATTTTTCAAAATGCTACTCCTCCTACAGTTTTGTCTGATTTAAATATAACTTGGCACAAAGTAGACTACACTAAGATACATAATTCTGTCTATCGGTTTTTGATTTCGATGAACGGTGTTGTCATGGTGACGAAAAATAGAAATTTCTGTGATATACTTCCAAAACACTACTCCTACAGTTTTACTCTGATTTTGGTATAACTTGGCACACAAGTAGAGTACACTAAGAAACATAATTCTATTTATCGGTTTTCGATTTTCATGAACGGTGTTGCCATGGTTACTAAAAATAGAAATTTCTGTGAAATACTTTCAAACGCTACTCCTCCTACATTATTGGTCTGATTTCAGTAAAACTTGGCAAACATGTACACTACACAAAGAGACATAATTCTGCTTATTGGTTCTTGATTTCGATGAACGGTTTTGCCATGGTTACTAAAAATAAATTTTCACAATATAAACGTTTAATCATATTTTATGTGTGAAGGTGTCAAAGGGAATGTAAAACATAACAAATATTGTTTAGTGAGAAAGCAACTTCTCTTATGACAAAGAAGGGACGGAAGACCTTCTTGTTGCCATGGCAACAAGGTTCTAGTTATTATTATTATTATTTTTCATTTTTATTTTTCTGACCTTTTCAAATCGCGATATCTCAAAAACTACTCAATCATTTTCAGCCAAATTTTCAGGAATGATGTGTTATCTCATGCCATTTTGAAATATTGAAAAAGTTTGGAAAAAGTTACTTCCGGTCAGGAATTATTACGATTTTTCACTTTTTCCACTAAAAATCTAGTCCGTGAATGTTCTCAGAAACTGTTAAAGGTAGGAGTCTGAAACTTTCAGGTATGATAGAATGTCGTTTCTAGATGTGTGATCGAAACATTTCGTGTGTCGTCGCCACTTCCGGTCGTCACAGGAAGTGATTTAAAAAAGGCAATTTTTTTAACTTTTTTGTTTTTCATTATTTTTCTATGATATTTACAGGTTTAACAGAGAGTCTTACCAGAATGCTAATTATGTAATTTATTAAAAAATTGATTAACCCAGACTCTAAATATTTATCATTTTTCAATTTTAAGCGATGGTCTTCGATAGCGTAATGGTAAGTGCGTTGAATTTTCACGCAGGCGACCAGGATTCAATCCCCAGGATGTCCGAGTGTTTACTCACTTTTCGGGGGCCCAAAATATAATTTTTTTCTTAAATGGGGGGGGGGCTATGTCCTTCGACATCAGAGCAGCGGTGTTTGACGTCACATTAACGGCGTGTCTTTTTAGTCCTTCATAAAGTGTTTGCAGTTGACATTTGCACTAATGCATACATGTATATGCAGTTGTGATATATATAAATGAGGTACACATGTATATGTAGCTAGGTACATATGCAATTGTATCACAAATTGAAGACTTGCCAACTTGTTTTTTGTAGAATTTATTATTTTCTCATGATGATTATTAATAGAATTACATAAAGCAATTTCAAATGAGAAAAAGAACTTAATGACATTTAGTTTAGAGCAAGATCCATCATAATTAAGAGCTCAAAGCGGCTAAGCATAAAAGGTATTGTCAATTAATGATAAACAGTGTATTTACAAAATAAAACTACTCGAACATTATGTGAAAAAAATATGCTTTCACGAAATACATCAGTGAATTGTCAATCAGTTTCTTATGTGTGAGTGGTGCTGACTCGGAGAGACAGAAGAGCATATGCGATAATAAGGTGTCAGTCGTCCGTCCGTCTGTCTGTCTCTAAACGATTTTTCAAAATGCTACTCCTCCTACAGTTTTCGTCTGATTTAAATATAACTTGGCACAAAGTAGACTACACTAAGATACATAATTCTGTCTAACGGTTTTTGATTTCGATGAACGGTGTCGTCATGGTGACGAAAAATAGAAATTTCTGTGATATACTTCCGAAACACTACTCCTACAGTTTTACTCTGATTTTGGTATAACTTGGCACACAAGTAGACTACACTAAGAAACATAATTCTATTTATCGGTTTTCGATTTTCATGAACGATGTTGCCATGGTTACTAAAAATAGAAATTTCTGTGAAATACTTTCAAACGCTACTCCTCCTACAGTTTTGGTCTGATTTCAGTAAAACTTGGCAAATATGTACACTACACAAAGAGACATAATTCTGCTTATCGGTTCTTGATTTCAATGAACGGTTTTGCTATATGGTTACTAAAAATAAATTTTCACAATATAAACGTTTAATCATATTTTATGTGTGAAGGTGTCAAAGGGAATGTAAAACATAACAAATATTGTTTAGTGAGAAAGCAACTTCTCTTATGACAAAGAAGGGACGGAAGACCTTCTTGTTGCCATGGCAACAAGGTTCTAGTTATTATTCTTTTTTCTTCTTATTTCTTCTCCGGTACTTTTTTGTCCGCGAGTGTTCTCGGAAACTGCTCATCCAATTGAGTTAAAACCTTTTTAGGGTTAATAGGCATGTTATGTAGATTTGCGGAACAAAGGTCATTTTGCGCGCACGTGCATGCACGTGCGTGCGCGTGCAATGGGTAAAATGACCAATATACTTGATATAGCTGTAATTTTTATATTTTTTGGTGAAATGCTTTGATACTCAGAATATAAGGATATATTAAAAGTGTGAACAAGATGACATGGTCAACATGCACATGCATGCGCGTGCGCGCACGCGCAAAGCGTAAAATGACCAATTTACTTGATAATATCGTAACTTTTATACTTTTTGATGAAATGCTTTGATACTCAAAATATTTATATATATAAAAAGAGTAGACAAGATGGCATGGTCATCATGCACATGCATGCATAGGCATGCACGTGCGCGCGCGTGCAATGTGTTAAATGACTAATATAATTAATATAGCCGTAATTTTTATATTTTTTGATGAAAAGCTTTGATATTAAGAATATATATATATATATATTAAAAGTGTAGACAAGATGATTTGGCCAATATACTTAATATAGCCGTAACTTTTATATTTTTTGATGAAAAGCTTTGATACTATGAATTAACAGACATATTATAAGTGTACACAAAATGGCATGGTCATTATGAACATGCATGCATGTGCGCGTGCGCGCAATGCTAAGATGACCAATATGCTTGATTTAGCCGGAACTTATATATTTTTTGATGAAATGTTTTGATACTGAGAATATAAAGATGCATATATAGTATAGACGGGATGACTTGGTCATCCTACACATGCATGCACGTGCGCGCGCGTGAAATGCAAAAAATGACCAATATACTTCATTGCCTTATTTAATGAAGCTTACAGGAAAAAAGTCTCCAAAAGGGAGTTGGGGAGCGTTTGGGGAACATCTGTAACGGTCCCCGTTACAATTATAACTAGTTAAGGTCTTCCGTTTCAGTCGGAAGACCTTATAGTGATTGTACTGTTTATTAGGGTCTTCCGAGCTTCCTTCGGAAGACCCTTCTGTTATTCTACTGTTTCTTATTATTATTTTATTTTTTTTTCCCGCCGATTTTCAGCAGGCGATTTCTCGGAGACCTTTTGTCCGATTGCTATGAAACTTTCAGGGTAGATACAATGTATTATTGCCTAAAAACGGTTTTTTCAAATTTTTGATATATACCTCCGTTCATGAGTTATTGCCCTTTAATCGATATTTGGAGGGTCTCTTGTCCAGTAGAAATCTCAATAACGACACATGATATTTGCATGAAAATTGGAGAACTTGTAACTAATACATTGCAGATGAGCAGAACATTAAAATTGTAGGCTAATTATTTTAAATTCGGAAGCTATGTGACGGCAAGTTTTAAGAATTATTTTTCCAAGAAATTTGGCTGCTTTTTGTTTAATAACTTTTAAACTGATAAAAATTTGGTAAGACATATATAATAAAAGTTGTGTGTAATTACGAGAGCTTTCAGATAACATCAAGAAAAAGGGGCTGGCCCCTATATTCAGGGGACAGCAGGTCATAAAAGTATTTTTTGGATAGCTAAAAATATTAAAATATTATGAAAAAGTTTGAATGACATAATTTCTAACATATTAAATCTTGTCATGTGGTATAAAGAGAAACAAGCTCCGTGCTATATTTTATTCTATTCTATATAATAATTATTCGAGAATCGTACAGGAACAAGTTGTCTACAAACCAGCCACGCCTTTTAGGGCATCGTAACACATGCTTGTACGGTTTTAGATAGTTGTTGTGTTTTAAATAAATTGTTTTGATTCGATATCTCTGTTATCTTTTATTTAAATTGTTTATAAATGCAAGTTATTTACACAAGTAAAGGTAAATCAACATTTACTAATGCATCCGTATAGAAAAAGTCTTAATCGGGGCCTCTTGTTTGTAACCTGGATGTAAACAATCACGAGCGGCATTGTGGGAAGAAGACACTAAAGTCCCGATATACGAAAAACGTGATTTGATCTGATGCTTTGTTGGCAAATATTTCAAAAAAAGTGTAGTTTAGTAAAGCATAATGCTTCATAATCAATAATTTTTTAAAAATAAATCATGTATAACACTCAATCTGATTATTTTATTTTTTGAAAACTCATCAGGTCGAATATCAGGTCTTTAGTATATCAAGTCTTTAGTACGTCCCCGGAAGTAGCCATGCAAGTCGGAATTACAGACAGAAAGTGAGAAGAAAATATGTGAAGTTGACAGTTGTACATTTTCTTAACGTACGAGCCGTATGTAGACATGCACGTTTAATCCACATCTACGAAGCACATAAAATCCTTGATTGCGTACAGGGAGCATTAGTTTTAAAGGGATATATATATTCTTGCGCAAATTGTTTACGAGGAAATTCTGACGAGCACATTAACAGCGATGAACAGTCTTGTGTCGGAGTTTTCTGTGATAAATGTAGCGAGTGATGAAAGAGTTCACGGTGACATTTTAATATATGATTGGCGTGGACCTTGGAAATGAAGGTTAGAATTTTTCTTATCTAAAATTTAACAGCTGCTTACAGCACTGATGTTTACATGTATATGCCAGCAAATGTTTAAATGTACGCACAAACACTGATGTTTGTTATCTATTTCATGGTTCAGTCTCTCTCTGTTAGCCCTGACATGACATTGTCGAATCCCCATTGCTTTACCTTTTATTTAAATGCATGAGAGCATGTAATTTTACCAAGACTTATTTTTTTTGATTGAAACAAAAAAATGCAAAAATTCAACAATACACTACCTTACATACTACATGTATAAACATGATAATTATTGTTATATATTCTTCAAATGAGAATCAAGCCCAGGCCTCCTGATTACAAAATGAATGCCCTACAACTAGGCTACCATTACAGATAATGAACTAGCTTAATTACAATGTAAAACATTGTTTAGGAAAAAAATTAGTTCTTGAAATTAGAAAATAAAATTTTTTCATGATTGGGATAGGTATTTGGGTTATACAGTAAAACACGCTTACTGCAAACAGACTTAAATAAGGAATTGAAGCGTATAGTGAAGTGGTTTTCATTCCCTGTGGTTTTAAAACATACTGAAAACTAAACTGAAAAATGAACACATTTATAATGAATCAAAATTATTTGTCCCTGGCATTTATAAGCATGTTTTACTGTAAAGACAAAATAATGGGGATTTGTTTTTGCAGTAGCTGTATATTGTGAATAATTTAATTAGTCGATTGCAACTTTTCAGCTTTAAACTAATCTCGTTCAAGCAGATGCTTGTCTGTCTCCGTAAACACCAACGAGCAGGAGTTTATGGAGACAGTCGAGCATCTGCTTGAATGAGACTAGTTTTACACATGCTATCTTCATGATCTAAGTGGTAATTTAAAAAAAAAAAAAAAAAAAAAAAATGTATACTGGTATATTATTTAAAAAGTACATATTATACAAAAAATACCGACTAACCGGTTATGAAAATCATAACCCGTCACCCCATACTAAACCGGTTACTATATTTCTGACTGATTAGATGGTTACCCAGTTAACCATTGCCATCCCTAATAATTTTTTTACATGTATAAGTTATGTGCATTTCCTTTGTGAAATCATGAAAAAAAAACTTCTAATTAATCCCTATATATTATTTTATTACATCCTCAAAATTGACTGCATGTAAACATCTATTTAATAGAGTACTTTTTACAAATAATGCACGGAAAATGTGACAATATCTTTGAACTCTGTTTGATGGTTTCATTAGGGATGTTAATGAATATTTGAGTACTCGACTATCATTCAATCATATTGACTATCGACTAAAATTTTATTAAGTCGGTTGTTCGTTTAAAATTTGCTACTCTTAAATTCAATGTAAAAAAAAATTGGATCTGCTCAGTTCATTTATTAAAGTATCAGTGTTCAAACTCAGGGAAAGGCTTAACCAGTCTTTAATTAATTGTTAATTGTTCAAAGGAATTTTGTTGTTCGACAAACATGCATTGGCATACTTTAAAAGATGTCGGATCCAAATTGTAAAGTTTCAACCTGCAATTTCATAAGATCTCATATAATGCAACTACCAATTAATGAAGAATAATAAAACTTTATAAATACATGTAAATTGGGGAATGGTTATGAGCATAATTCAAAGGTGTTTCTTTCTGATATTAATATCAATCATTTTTAAATTGTATTGATTGATTGCAAAAATCTCATAATTAAAATTTTGTTTTTATAAGAGTTACACTTTAATTGTTTAACAATCACGGGTCACTGACAAGCGAATTCAAATGGCTTCAGGTAAGAAATCCATAACAGGTACATGTACTAGCAGCAGGAAAAATAAGGATAAATGCGAGCGTTTGATGTTTTGTATATAGATAAAATGTGCAGTCAGTGAATTTTTTAGGGCTGATTTGGGGCCCAAATTCGGCCCCAGTCCCAAATGAAAATATGCCTGTATTTTCCCAAAATGTAATGGAAGTTTTCCCAAAGAAAAACTTACAAAATATGTGATCAAATTCAGTTTGTTTATTGCATGTTTTTCAGTGAAGTTCAAGCAGGTTTTGTTGTTCAGCCATGTTAGGTGGCAGGGGATAGTTTCGTACCAAAGACCCAGTCAAATTTCTTAAAAAACTGAGATATCCCCTGTTTGATGTGATATATTATGTAGAAAAATGATTAGAATAATTATGGGACACATTTGCACTGTAGCAGAGTGCTTTGTCGAAAAAAGTGATGTGCAACATGTAGGTGTCACTATGACGCTTATCATATACAGAGTTGTAAATGCGAAACTAAGACATGTGATCAGTTGAAGAGGAAATTCAGCTGAAAAGCAGTACGTAGGCCTTAGAAGAAGGTGTGTATCTCAGAGGGAAGGTGAATGACCCCATATCAATTGGTGAATTTTCATTAGGACATGCATTGATTTACAGACTACTGGGTGTTTTATCCTGCTCGCTCGGGCCTGGGGGTGGGTTGTATGGGTGCGACTGAGGCCCAAATCTTGGAAAAACAAGCCAAAATTTGGGGAGTCCCCAGGTGCATTTTTGGTACATGTGCACTATAATGGGCAAATTACATGTAATTTGTTGACATAATTTGTGAGCCATGAGCATATGAAGTGTAATTAATTAGCCCCTGGAAAACTGTCTCCATGTACATGTTTTTATGGATCGCATGTATATGTGTACCCCCTCGGCACATGTTTGGCATTAAAAAAAACTATCCTCTGACACCTTCAAGAAAACACCAATTTTCAGAAATATGTAATTTAGTCTAATTCTTCTCTAAATAAGTTTATTGATGTATACCATTTTCAAAACTCACCATTTTATTTTTATTTGACTCTTATTCATTTAGGTAGAGAGACCTAAACACAAGGGGGGTAAACCTTTCCCAGTACACATTTTCAAAGAGTTTGAAGCATCAGCATAACAAATCTTAACAGAGTAAGGCAATTTTTTCTGAGAAAAATATATTTGTTTTAAAATAATACTTTGTGCACTGTCACATATATTTTATCAAATTTTGCTGCAATTACTTAGTATTAATTAAAATCAAAGGGGCTTAATTATTGCGATATCACTGAAATTACATAAACTTACTCTATTTTAGTAATACATGTATTTCACTAAATATCATTATTTTGAAAGAAAGAATGAGTCTGACTCAGTATGCAAAAGTTTCAGTTCACAGAACCACATCTATTCAAAGATTGCTGTGCTTTAATTTTTTTTCAAATTAGACCCATTTTACTATTGATGATTACATAAAAAAATACCCCCCTCCCCTTCATTTTCCCCCTCATTTGTCTTCCATAATGTGATAGAACTTAAAGTTTTCATTATTTTAAAAAAAAATCCAAAATATGTACATTTTCATGTAATTATTGGATTCTACTAAGCACCTGAAATTTATTCACAAATGCCAAGTAAGGACAGGATGATCACTTTAAATATTCAGGGGAATCAAATGCATGTATTTGATCATTCAGATATGTTGAAATTGAATGTAATATACTCAGAAAAAGGACAGTCAGGAAAATCAGATTTCCACAGTAAATTTTCAATAGAATCAGGTAATGGTTGGAGGGGTAGGGTAGATAGCTGCAATTCCCAGGACACTTCTTCTTGAACCTTTGATGCAAGAGGGGTTTTTGTATATTACAATAAATATCCTGAAAAACAGATTAGTTTTTCTTTTTGCAAACAAGCTATAGATGTATAAATTCAAGCAATTAAGAGGTAAAATGGGATTTCTCAAAACATCAAAAATAGGAGAGTATGTGTTACATGTGAGTACATTTCATCAAGGCATGCAATTCTTATTGAAATTTATATGTAGCTGCATTTGAAATTGATCAAAGTTACCATTAAACACTGTTTTGATAAGAAATAGTTTCTTTTGGATTGTAGGAGTTGGTCATTTTTGAAGTAACACAAAGAATATGGGGTTAAGGTGGTTGACCGTCAATTGGTGGGGTCACTTATTTGCCTCTAACTTTTTTATTTTTCATTGAAATAAGACATATTTAGTATATTTTTACTCAGAATTGATTGCACTTTCTAAATATGGAAAATTGTTTAAATTGAAAAGCAAACTTTGAAAGTTAAAGGTGGCAGGGGATAGTTTTGTACTAAAGACCCAGTCAAATTTCTTAAAAAACTGAGATATCCCCTGTTTGATGTGATATTTTATGTAGAAGAATGATTAGAATAACTAGATGAGATCTCGTTGCGAGCAACGAGTAGGTCTTCCGTCCGATTTTTCGATAAGATGAAATATGATTTTGACTATGATTTTTGTTAAAAGATAATAATATATATAGACTTCCCTAATTAGATTTCAATCCTTTTATTTATATACATTTTCAAAGAGCTATCGATGAATTGCTTTTGGCCCCTCTGAACCCCTAGTTTGAGGGGTCAGCCCCATTTTCTTGATATCAATTGAAAGGTCTTGTGATTTTGAAAACGTTTTGTTCAACAACTATTCAGAGATTTCTTTTCTTTGTGGAAATATGCTGAATGGAAATATTTAGGGGCCACCCCTCCAAGTCCTTAATGGGGCCGTTTGACAGAAATTGAAAGGGTGCATATTGTATAGAACATTATTCTGACCATCTTTTGTTCAGTATTGCTTATCAAATATTCCCCCTTTTCGAGATATAAAACATCAAAAATTTAGTATTCTGGCCCCTAGTGACCCCTTATTACATAAAATATGATCAGAATCTTATCATATATTGTTGTAAATCGTTAAGATAAGCATCTTTGCTTCAGTAGTGTATTACAAATTATTGATCGTTAAAGAGTTATAGGTTGAAGACTTTTGGCCCCTCTGAGCCCCTAATTTGAGGGGTCAGCCCCTTTTTCTTGATAGCAAATGAAAGATCTTGTTATTTTGAGGACTTTTTCTTCAACAACTATTCAGAGATTTCTTTTCGTTATGGAGATATGCTGAATGGAAATATTTAGGGGCCACCCCTCCAAGTCCTTAATGGGGCCGTTTGACAAAAATTGAAAGGGTGCATATTGTTTAGAACATTATTCTGACCATCTTTTGTTCAGTATTGCTTATCAAAATATTCCCCCTTTTCGAGATATAAAGCATAAAAGATTTAGCATTCTGGTCCCTTGTGACCCCTTATTACATAAAATATGATCAGAATCTTATCATATATTGTTGTAAATCGTTAAGATAAGCATCTTTGCTTCAGTAGTGTATTACAAATTATTGATCGTTAAAGAGTTATAGGTTGAAGACTTTTGGCCCCTCTGAGCCCCTAATTTGAGGGGTCAGCCCCTTTTCTTGATATCAAGTGAAAGATCTTGTGATTTTGAAGACTTTTTCTTCAACAACTATTCAGAGATTTCTTTTCGTTATGGAGATATGCTGAATGGAAATATTTAGGGGCCACCCCTCCAAGTCCTTAATGGGGCCGTTTGACAAAAATTGGAAGGATGCATATTGTTTAGAACATTATTCTGACCATCTTTTGTTCAGTATTGTTTATCAAAATATTCCCCCTTTTCGAGATATAAAGCGTCAAAGATTTAGCATTCTGGCCCCTTGTGACCCCTTATTACGTAACATATGATCAGAATCTTATCATATATTGTTGTAAATCGTTAAGATAAGCATCTTTGCTTCAGTAATGTATGACAAATTATTGATCGTTCAAGAGTTATAGGTTGAAGACTTTTGGCCCCTCTGAGCCCCTAATTTGAGGGATCAGCCCCATTTTCTTGATATCAAATGAAAGATCTTGTGATTTTGAAGACTTTTTCTTCAACAACTATTCAGAGATTTCTTTTCGTTATGGAGATATGCTGAATGGAAATATTTAGGGGCCACCCCTCCAAATCCTTAATGGGGCCGTTTGACAAAAATTGAAAGGGTGCATATTGTTTAGAACATTATTCTGACCATCTTTTGTTCAGTATTGCTTATCAAAATATTCCCCCTTTTCGAGATATAAAACATCAAAGATTTAGGATTCTGGCCCCTTGTGACCCCTTATTACGTAACATATGATCAGAATCTTATCATGTATTGTTGTAAATCGTTAAGATAAGCATCTTTGCTTCAGTAATGTATTACAAATTATTGATCGTTAAAGAGTTATAGGTTGAAGACTTTTGGCCCCTCTGAGCCCCTAATTTGAGGGGTCAGCCCCTTTTCTTGATATCAAATGAAAGATCTTGTGATTTTGAAGACTTTTTCTTCAACAACTATTCAGAGATTTCTTTTCGTTATGGAGATATGCTGAATGGAAATATTTAGGGGCCACCCCTCCAAGTCCTTAATGGGGCCGTTTGACAAAAATTGGAAGGATGCATATTGTTTAGAACATTATTCTGACCATCTTTTGTTCAGTATTGTTTATCAAAATATTCCCCCTTTTCGAGATATAAAGCGTCAAAGATTTAGCATTCTGGCCCCTTGTGACCCCTTATTACGTAACATATGATCAGAATCTTATCATATATTGTTGTAAATCGTTAAGATAAGCATCTTTGCTTCAGTAATGTATGACAAATTATTGATCGTTCAAGAGTTATAGGTTGAAGACTTTTGGCCCCTCTGAGCCCCTAATTTGAGGGATCAGCCCCATTTTCTTGATATCAAATGAAAGATCTTGTGATTTTGAAGACTTTTTCTTCAACAACTATTCAGAGATTTCTTTTCGTTATGGAGATATGCTGAATGGAAATATTTAGGGGCCACCCCTCCAAATCCTTAATGGGGCCGTTTGACAAAAATTGAAAGGGTGCATATTGTTTAGAACATTATTCTGACCATCTTTTGTTCAGTATTGCTTATCAAAATATTCCCCCTTTTCGAGATATAAAACATCAAAGATTTAGGATTCTGGCCCCTTGTGACCCCTTATTACGTAACATATGATCAGAATCTTATCATGTATTGTTGTAAATCGTTAAGATAAGCATCTTTGCTTCAGTAATGTATTACAAATTATTGATCGTTAAAGAGTTATAGGTTGAAGACTTTTGGCCCCTCTGAGCCCCTAATTTGAGGGGTCAGCCCCTTTTTCTTGATATCAAATGAAAGGTCGTATCATTCTGCACAACTTTTCTTCTATATGTTTTAACTAATTCTTAACATGTATGAAGATATGAAAGAAAAGGTGTAAAATTTTGTGAGATGTTTCTGAGACATTTTTTGAGCCCTACCGAGCTTCGGCGCCTTTTGCGCTAGAGAGATTTGGACACCTGCCTGCAAATCTACAAACCTTCCCCTACCTTCACTGAAAATCTTGACTCAATATCTGAAGTCGTTTCGGAGGAGTTTCCAGGACAAGCCGACCCTCTGAAAATCAGAAAATCCTAAATATCTCGAGATGGAAAGTGATGTCATCAACGAAAAAAATTTCCAATAAGGTTCAGATCAATACCTATCAGATCTGAAAGTTTCATGAAAATCGGCCAAGACGTTACCGAGAACTTGCGTGCACAAAATCGGTAAGAATAATAATAATAACTAGAGCAAAGCTCGTTGCAAAGCAACGAGTGGGTCTTCCTTCTTAGCTTGTAAGTTGACGTCGTAATAAAAGGATAAATATTTGTTTATTTCCACCTAAAGGTTACATGTTTCTGTTTAGATTGTCAACTTTGCTAACATTCTCTTTCTTCTTTGACCCAAATATCAAGAGACCTCATCTCCGGAACTCTGAATCTGGAGTGAGCATGAGGATATATAATTCAACTGTACTCTCTCCAACAGTACTCCTGAAATTGTATCCAAAACACTAATACTCCAAGACCCTCATTTCTTGAACTTTGACTTTTGATTTTTAATTTCTAGACTTTTCTATTCATCTAACATCTTTGATGCAATCATGTTAGTAACACGTGTCATACTACAGAATCATCAGTGTTTTGCTACATCACTGTCATAATAATTGCTTGACAAAACATTTACACAGCATAACTACATAGTAAGTAATCCAAATGTGTTACAGATTGAGGATATCCATTCTTTGACAATCAGTAAGTAGAAAAATACTCTTACAAGAAATGCACAGGGATGATTTCAGTAAGACACGGTGTCACTTGTGGAAAATTTTAACATAACATCTTTTTTAGCCTTTAACTTAAAAGTTAAACTTCATTATCTCAAAAACCGATATCTAAATACATGTACCATTTATATGGTGAAGTGAGTTGGTACTCCCAACCCCTTATTCTTTAAGTTTTTTACCCTGCATGGTTATCTGGAGTCATTGGATATCTTGATGATCTTGGTCCAGTTGAAATTGAGAAAAAATGGTTTTACTGTACTTCTTGGGTTCATTTATTCAAATGTTTTACAAGGGGGGAAAAAGACACATATATTTAAATTTTCGTAACATGTTAAAATAATCTTTTACATGTACATGTATATTACACATATATTCAAGTAAATTTTTTTAATAAGAATTCATAAAAAATATTTGAATCCATTGAAGTTGATTGCAGTAGATATAATGTGAATTATGAGCCTAATACACAACAAGCAAATTTAAAGAATAGTGGTCTCATTCTGTCATTTGTCAACTGAAAAAGTTTGATGATAATAGGCCTGAAACTGTTCAAAATATGCCTCTAAATCATTTTGAAAAAGAATGGCTGCAAAATTTAAAAAGTAGGTAACGATGAACTACTTTTGAGTCAACATGATACGAGGTCCTTAGATGCATCAATTGACAAGATTTGATGATCCTAGTCCTTATAGTAAGCAAAATATCAACATTTTAATAAATGTAATTTTTGGTCAACTTTGAAGTGACCTTGAGACCAAGCCCTTTGTCCCAGAGTGATTCCCTTTGCAAATTTTAATCTACAATATATTTTCATCCTTTTGTGAAAGTTTGGTGATAATCTGCCCAGTGGTTCTTGAGAAGACGATTTTTTAGCAACCAGTACTTTTGGTTTTATTTACCTAATTATCTCCCCTTGTTTAAGGGTCACAATCCTAAGTTTACTATAAACGGGAGCCCTTGGGCCATGGATACACTGTGACAAATTTGACAATAATTGGCCAAGGGGTTCTTGAGTTATGGCCCATATTCTAACAAGAGGCCCATGGGCCACAACGCTCACCTGAGTTACTTTGGCCCTGCTGTTCTTCACCAGACCTGCCCTCCCTTGTAATACTTATTGCGGCCCCACCCTACCCCCGGGGGCCATGATTTGAAAAATTAGAATCTTCACTACCCCAGGATGATTCCACATATGTTTCAGTTTTTCTGGCCCAGTGGTTCTTGAGAAAAAGATTTTTAAAGATTTTGCCTATATATTTCAATGTAAAACTTTGATTCCCTATTGTGGCCCTGCCCTACCCCTGGGGGCCATGATTTGAAGAATTTAGAATCTACACTACCCCAGGATGCTTCCACATAACTTTCAGCTTTTCTGGCCCTGTGGTTCTTGAGAAGATTTTTTAATGACCCCACCCTATTTTTGTCTTCTCTTGATTATCTCCCCTTGTAAAGGGGGTTGGCCCTTCATTTAAACAAACTCCCCTTCACCCAAGGATTAGGGCTGTCACGAGTACCCGAAATAACCGAGAACCGCGGTCCAAGTTGTTCGGTTCGGTTCCGGTTCCATTTTTCCGGATTTCGGTTCGGGTCTGGTTTATATATTAGAGTCTGTTCAATACAAAAATGGCGTCGAAATCAAAGGAATGATGATGATAACAGTGATTAATAAACATCACAACTGAAATTTACTTCATTACATGACAAAACACTTGTCACGGAAGTGTTAGATAATTATCAAAACGAGCAGGAATGGTCAGGCTGTGACTAATAGTAGGCCAAGTCACCGATGTCTAGACGTTCGCATGGTTAAGACTTGTTTTCAATGTAAATTTAATGTAACAAATAAAGATTTTTCAAGTTAAATTCATGAAATTAAGGTTTAAAATAGATGTAAATACCCGACCCAATAAACCCGAAACCGAACTGAAAATTTACAGACCCGACCTGACCCGACCTGAAAAATTTTGGAACCGTGACAGCCCTACCAAGGATGCTGTGTACCAACTTTGGTTAAATTTGGCTCAGTGGTTCTTGAGAAGAAGACAAAAATATGAAAAGTTTACAGACGGATGGACAGACAGACGGACAGACGACGGACAACTGGTGATCAGAAAAGCTCACTTAAGCTTTCAGCTCAGGTGAGCTAAAAAGTTTACGTACACCGCACAAATGGCCATAGCATTAGCTCTTTGAGCCTTTGGCTCACAAGAGCTAAAAAGATAAAAAGAATTATGTATCTTAGAGTTGTCTATTTGTAATCAAAGCTATATTGAAATCAGACCAATTTCTTGAAATAAAAAATTGCACTGTTGTAGTGCAAAAAAAATTAATGATATTTTACATGTCGCTACAATATTCAAAGAGGGTGTGTTGCAAAATTTTGAATTAAATTAGAGGGGTTATGACTGTTTCATCGCTAATTATAGATGATCAATGCGAAAACACAAAGTTGAGAATTGCAATGTCATTGAAAGTCTTGGAGAGCACCGAGCTATTAAAAAATTATTTCTTCAGACAGGTCATTTTTCAAAGTGCACAGTAAATTTTCCTTAAATCAATGTGTCCGCAAACTTTTCTAACAATCCTCGTTCATGTACATGCCCTTAGCACTGAAGTCATTTGAAATATGCACATATGTTAACATTTGTTGCTGTATATGCCAAAATAGCAGTTCTCTCTAAATGTTTTTGTAAAAATACATATATTACAAGTTCTTAATGTATTAAGGCCTGATGTGTCCATAATCCTAGATGGAAGGACTTTTATCCTTGTGTGACTGTTTAAATTTCACTATGCTGCTTATTCTTCGTCATCTCCAAACAGATGCTCTTCTGGCAAATATGGTCATGCTTGGTATCAAATTTCAATTATCAGATGGCAGTCACACCTATCCAAAAGAAATTGAAATTTCTCATTTAAAATAAGAAAAAAAAAAAACTGTACAACTTATAAATGATAAATAGCGATGTTAATTTTACTCGGACAGCTAAGTCGCACAGTCAGAGGCTTAGTCAAATGAAAGTCGAGTACTCGTTGAAATTTAAATCAATTTTTCATGTCATTTTCCTTTTTGTCTTTAAGAGACTGCTAGCCTGTACAATATTTAAACTACATTATAACCATTATACAACAAATTATTGAATCATTAACATTTTTGTAGTAATAAATATATGTATCAAATGTATTTGATTTCAAATATAATATTTACTGCCAGTGTTTTTTTTTCAGTACTTTGGGACTGGGGGCTGGGGCCCTCAGAATTGGGAATTTCAGCATCAAGTAGGCTAAATTGGGAATCTCCCAGAAAGCCCAATCACTTAAAAAGCATTGTCAAAAAACTTTGTTTTTGTCTTTGTATTACTTTAACAAACAATTGTTATAACTAATCAAGACTATTCTTGGTATGGATTATCTAATTACTTGCATCAAGAACAATAGTGGTATGAATTATCTAATAATGAAGAAATCCAACTTGGCTGAGGTGGCAGAGGATAGTTTTTTTTAATGCCAAACATGTGCCGAGGGGGTACACATATACATGTGATCCATAAAAACGTACATGGGGACAGTTTTCCAGGGGCTAATTAATTACACTTCATATGCCCATGGCTCACAAATTATGTCAACAAATTACATGTAATTTGCCTAGTAGAGTGCACATGTACCAAAAATGCACCTGGGGTCTCCCCAAATTTTGGCTTGTTTTTCCAAGATTTGGGCCTCAGTCGCACCCATACAACCCATCCCCAGGTCCGAGCGAGCAAGATAAAACACCCAGTACTCTGTAAATCAATGCATGCCCTAATGAAAATTCACCAATTGATATGGGGCCATTCACCTTCCCTCTGAGATACACACCTTCTTCTAAGGCCTACTGCTTTTCAGCTGAATTTTCTCTGCAACTGACCACGTGTCTTAGGTTCGCATTTACAACTCTGTATATGATAAGCGTCATAGTGACACCTACAAGTTGCACATCATTTTTTTCAGCAAGCACTTTGCTACACTGCAAATGTGTCCCGTAATTATTCTAATCATTTTTCTACATAAAATATCACATCAAACAGGGGATATCTCAATTCTTTAGGAAATTTGACCGGGTCTTTAGTACGAAACTATCCCCTGCCACCTTTAACTTTCAAAGTTTGCTTTTTAATTAAAATAACTTTCCATATTTAGAAAGTACAATCAATTCTGAGTAAAAATATACTAAATATGTCTTATTTCAATGAAAAATAAAAAAGTTAGAGGCAAATAAGTGACCCCACCAATTGTCGGTCAACCATCTTAACCCCATATTCTTTGTGTTACTTCAAAAATGACCAACTCCTACAATCCAAAAGAATCTATTTCTTATCAAAACAGTGTTAAATGGTAACTTTGATCAATTTCAAATGCAGCTACATATAAAAAATTCAATAAGAATTGCATGCCTTCATGAAATGTACTCACATGAAACACATACTCTCCTATTTTTGATGTTTTGAGAAATCCCATTTTACCTCTTAATTGCTTGAATTTATACATCTATAGCTTGTTTGCAAAAAGAAAACCTAATCTATTTTTCAGGATATTTATTGTAATATACAAAAACCCCTCTTGCATCAAAGGTTCAAGAAGAAGTGTCCTGAAAATTGCAGTTATCTACCCTACCCCTCCAACCATTACCTGATTCTATAGAAAATATACTGTGGAAATCTGATTTTACCGACTGTCCTTTTTCTGAGTATATTTCCATTCAATTTCAATGTATCTGAGTGATCAAATACATGCATTTGATTCCCCTGAATAATTAAAGTGATCATCCTGTCCTTACTTGGCATTTGTGAGTAAATTTCAGGTGTTTAGTAGAATCCAATAATTACATGAAAATGTACATATTTCTGATATTTTGTTCATTAAATATGCAAAAAGACCATCTGTTTTGTTATAATTTATAGAAAAATATATAATCTATATGAAAATAATGAAAAGTTTAAGTTCTATCACATTATAGAAGACAAATGAGGGGGAAAATGAAGGGGAGGGGGGTATTTTTTTTATGTAATTATCAATAGTAAGATGGGTCTAATTTGAAAAAAAAATTAAAGCACAGCAATTCTTTGAATAAATGTGGTTCTGTGAACTGAGATATTTGCATACTGAATCATTCTTTTCTCAAAATAATGATATTTAGTGAAAATACATGTAAAAAAGAGTAAGTTTATAATTTGTAATTTCAGTGATATCGCAATAACTGAGCCCCTTTAATTTTAATTAATACTAAGTGATTGCATCAAAATTTGATAAAATATATGTGACAGTGCCCAAACTATTATTTTCAAACAAATAAATTTTTCTCAGACAAAAATTGCCTTACTCTGTTAAGATTTGTTATGCTGATGCTTCAAACTCTTTGAAAATGTGTACTGGGAAAGGTTTACCCCCCTTGTGTTTAGGTCTCTCTACCTAAATGAATGAGAGTCAAATAAAAGAAATATGGTGAGTTTTGAAAATGGCATACATCAATAAACTTATTTAGAGAAGAATTAGACTAAATTACATACCGGTATTTCTGAAAATTGGTGTTTTCAGATAGTTTTTTTAAATGCCAAACATGTGCCGAGGGGGTACACATATACATGTGATCCATAAAAACATGTACATGGGGACAGTTTTCCAGGGGCTAATTAATTACACTTCATATGCCCATGGCTCACAAATTATGTCAACAAATTACATGTAATTTGCCTAGTAGAGTGCACATGTACCAAAAATACACCTGGGGTCTCCCCAAATTTTGGCTTGTTTTTCCAAGATTTGGGCCTCAGTTGTACCCATACAACCCACCCCCAGGCCCGAGCGAGCAAGATAAAACACCCAGTACTCTGTAAATCAATGCATGCCCTAATGAAAATTCACCAATTGATATGGGGCCATTCACCTTCCCTCTGAGATACACACCTTCTTCTAAGGCCTACTGCTTTTCAGTGAATTTCCTCTGCAACTGACCATGTGTCTAAGGTTCGCATTTACAACTCTGTATATAAGCGACATAGTGACACCTACATGTTGCACATCACTTATTTCAGCAAGCACTCTGCTACACTGCAAATGTGTCCCATAATTATTCTAAACATTTTTCTACATAAAATATCACATCAAACAGGGGATATCTCAATTCTTTAAGAAATTTGACCGGGTCTTTAGTACGAAACTATCCCCTGCCACCTGAACAACAAAACCTGCTTGAAAAACATGCAATAAACAAACTAAATTTGATCACATATTTTGTAAGTTTTTCTTTGGGAAAACTTCCATTACATTTTGGGAAAATACAGGCATATTTTCAATTGAGACTGGGGCCGAATTTCAGCCCCAAGTCAGTTCTAAAAAAATCACTGACTGCACATTTTATCTATATACAGAACATCAAATGCTCGTATTTATCCTTTCTTTTCCTGCTGCTAGTACATGTACCCGTTATTGATTTCTTACCTGAAGCCATTTGAATGTGTCTTGTCAGTGACCCGTGATTGTTAAACAATTAAAGTGTAACTCTTATAAAAACAAAATTTTAATTATGAGATTTTTTGCATTCAATCAATACAATTTAAAAATGATTGATACTAATATCAGAAAGAAACACCTTTGAATTATGCTCATAAGCATTCCCCAGTTTACATGTATTTATAAAGTTTTATTATTCTTCATTAATTGGTAGTTCCATTATATGAGATCTGAGATCTTACGAAATTGCAGGTTGAAACTTTACAATTTGGATCTGACATCTTTTAAAGTATGCCAATGCATGTTTGTCGAACAACAAAATTCCTTTGAACAATTAACAAAGACTGGTTAAGCCTTTCCCTGAGTTTGAACACTGATACGTTAATAAATGAACTGAGCAGATCCAATTTTTTTAGCTCATATGAGCCATAGGCTCAAGTGAGCTTTTCTGATCAAAATTTGTCCGTTGTCTGTCATTGTTGTTGTCATTGTCGTTGTTGTTGTTGTTGTAAACTTTTCACATTTTCATCTTCTTCTCAAGAACCACTGGGCCAAATTCAACCAAACTTGCCACAAAGCATCCTTGGGTAAAGGGGATTCAAGTTTGTTCAAATGAAGGGCCACACCCTCTTTCAAGGGGAGATAATTAGGAATTAGTGAAAAAATAATGGCATCATTTAAAAATCTTTTTCTCAAGAACCACTGGGCCAGGAAAGATGAAACTTATGTGGAAACATCCTCAGGTAGTGTAGATTCAAGTTTGTTCAAAGCATGACCCCCGGGGTAGGGTGGGGCCACAATGGGGGATCCAAGTTTTACATATATATAGGAAAATATCTTGAAAAAAAGTTCTTCTTAAGAACAGTAAAGCCAAGATTGGTCATATTTATATGGAAGCATCCTCAGGTGGTGTAGATTCAAGTTTGTTCAAATCATGACCCCCGGGGGTAGGGTGGGGCCACAATGGGGGATCCAAGTTTTACATAGATATATATAGGAAAATATCTTGAAAAAAATTCTTCTTAAGAACAGTAAAGCCAAGATTGGTCATATTTATATGGAAGCATCCTCAGGTGGTGTAGATTCAAGTTTGTTCAAATCATGACCCCTGGGGGTAGGGTGGGGCCACAATGGGGGATCAAAGTTTTACATAGAAATATATAGGAAAATATCTTTAAAAATCTTCTTCTTAAGAACAGCAAAGCCATGATTGTTCATATTTTTATGGCAGCATCCTCAGATAGTGTAGATTCAAGTTTGTTCAAATCATGACCCCCGGGGGTAGGGTGGGGCCACAATCGGGGATCCAAGTTTTACATAGAAATATATAGGAAAATATCTTTGAAAATCTCCTTCTTAAGAACAGTAAAGCCATGATTGGTCATATTTATATGGAAGCATCCTCAGATAGTGAAGATTCAAGTTTGTTCAAATCATTATCCCGGGGATAGGTTGGGTCCACAATAGGTGATCAAAGTTTACAGAGGAATATATAAGTCTTTTTCTCAAGAACAGAAAAGCCATGATTAATCAAATTGATATGGAGGCATCTTTGGGTAGTGTAGAATGAAATTTGTTCAAATGAGGGCCCCCGGGGGTAGGGTGGGGCCACAATGGGGGATCAAATTTTTACAAATGAATATATGGGAAAAAAATCTGCTGCTCAAGAACAACAAAGCCATTTGTTATATTGATATGAAAGCATCATCAAGTAGTTTAAAATTCAACACCCCCCTCCTTGTAAACTTTTAAATACTGTACTGATTTTTGCATTTTTTTTTCCTAGCCAATGTGCTCAGGTGAGCGATGTGGCCCATGGGCCTCTTGTTTTACATTGAATTTAAGAGTAGCATATTTTAAACGAACAACCGACTTAACAAATTTTAGTCGATAGTCAATATGATTGAATGATAGTCGAGTACTCGAATATTCATTGACACCCCTAATGAAACCATCAAACAGAGTTCAAAGATACTGTCACATTTTCCGTGTATTATTTGTAAAAATTAAGTACTCTATTAAATAGATGTTTACATGCAGTCAATTTTGAGGATGTAATTACAAAATATAATATAAATAGGGATTAATTAGGAGTTTTTTTTTCATGATTTCACAAAGGAAATGCACATAACTTATACATGTAAAAAATTTATTAGGGATGGCAATGGTCAACTGGGTAACCATCTAATCAGTCAGAAATATAGTAACCGGTTTAGTATGGGATGACGGGTTATGATTTTCATAACCGGTTAGTCGGTATTTTTTGTATAATATGTACTTTTTAAATAATATACCAGTATACATATTTTTTTTTTAAAAATTACCACTAAGATCATGTAGATGTATCATGTGTAATACTAGTCTCATTCAAGCAGATGCTCGACTGTCTCCATAAACTCCTGCTCGTTGGAGTTTACGGAGACAGACAAGCATCTGCTTGAACGAGATTAGTTTAAAACTGAAAAGTTGCTATCGACTTATTAAATTATTCACAATATACAGCCACTGTGAAAACAAATCCCCATTATTTTGTCATTACAGTAAAACATGCTTATAAGTGCCAGGGACAAATAATTTTGATTCATTATAAATGTATTCATTTTTCAGTTTAGTTTTCAGTATGTGGTTTTCAGTATGTTTTAAAACCACAGGGAATGAAAATCACTTCACTATACGCTTCAATTCCTTATTTAAGTCTGTTCGCAGTAAGCGTGTTTTACTGTATAACCCAAATACCACTCTAAGTTTACATACCCAAATCATAAAAAATTCTATATTCTAATTTCAAGAACTAATTTTTTACTAAACAATGTTTTACATGGTAATTAATCTAGTTCATTATCTGTAATGGTAGCCTAGTTGTAGGGCATTCATTTTGTAATCAGGAGGCCTGGGCTTGATTCTCATTTGCTGTGTCAAACCTAAGACATAAACATACAGGTAATGAAGGTTCCTTCACCAAGCGCCAAGCATTAGAATGAAAGTCAAAGGTTTTTCAGATGAGACCTTAAAAACCTCACAGTAGATGTTGGGACAATAAAGAACCCTCACTGCTCAATGGGCCTTAGTGCCAAGTATTAAGGTCTATGTTTGAAGCCCTTCACCAGTATGTGGTAATGTCTCTATACGAGAGAAAAATTCTCAAGTAAGATGTAAAACAACATACAATCAATCAAAGTGTCAGTAAGAAGCTGATCCTTACGTCGCAGGTTCGAATCCCACAGCTGGATGTGGAGATAGGTTCCTCAGATGGAACCGTATGAACCGAGGTTCTGTGTCACAGAAGGTGCTGGCATGAAAAAGATCCCTCACTTCCCAAAGGCCATAAGTGTCAAGTACAGGTCTATATTTGCAGGCCTCCACCAGCAAGTGGTGGCATAATAATATGACTAAAAAAAATTTGAAGGGGCAATAAACAAAACACAAATCAATCCTGCAGTCTTATCACAGAAATAATTCAAACTTTTATGTATAAATATATTTCCAAATTTCTTTTGCAATTTAACTGAGTGACATTTTTGAGATTTTCCAATAATAATACACATTTACTATAACTGGGTTCGAGGGCAACATGTGTTTTGTCAGACCCAAGAACCAAACTGTTTGCCTGAGGCCATTAGGCCGAAGGGAAACAGTTTGGTTCAAGGGGTCAGCAAATTGCATTTTACCCCGAGAACACGGTCAATAAATGTTTTGTTATATCTTTTACTTCTTTTTTTTGTTTGACATACATGTATTTTGTAGTGGCTTCCGTGATGTAAATTTCCTTTACCAGCACTGAGGTAAAACTCTGTCAATTCCGTAACTTTCGAACACCAACGAATGCAAATGAGATTTAACTAATCCCACGCATACTGTAATATGTAAGCAGTCCAATGATCTCATCGACAGGTTCAATATCTCACTTTGCGGTTCAACATAGATTTTTTATGATTGCTCATAAAGCCTTGGAAATGTTAGACATTTTGAGTGCACACTGGTATAGATTTATATAAGAACAAATTTTTAAAGGTATGACAAATTATAATATTAATTAAGGCCCTAGTTATAACAGCTATTCATACTTGTTGAAGAATATATAACAATAATTATCATGTTTATATATGTAGTATGTTGAATTTTTGCTTTTTTTTGTTTCAATAAAAAAAATAATAAGTCTTGGTGAAATTACATGCTCTCGTGCATTTAAATATAAGGTAAAGCAATGGGGATTTGACAATGTCATGTCAGGGCTAACAGACAGAGACTGAACCATAAAATAGATAACATACATCAGTGTTTGTGCGTACATTTATACATTTGCTGGCATATACATGTAAACATCAGTGCTGTAAGCAGCTGTTAAATTTTAGATAAGAAAAATTCTAACCTTCATTTCCATGGTGCACGCCAATCATATATTAAAATGTCACCGTGAACTCTTTCATCACTCGCTACATTTATCACAGAAAACTCCGACACAAGACTGTTCATCGCTGTTAATGTGCTCGTCAGAATTTCCTCGTAAACAATTTGCGCAAGAATATATATATCCCTTTAAAACTAATGCTCTCTGTACGCAACCAAGGATTTTATGTGCTTCGAAGATGTGGATTAAACCTGCATGTCTACATACGGCTCGTACGTTAAGAAAATGTACAACTGTCAACTTCACATATTTTCTTCTTATTTTCTGTCTGTAATTCCGACTTGCATGGCTACTTCCGGGGACGTACTAAAGACTTGATATACGAAAGACCTGATATTCGACCTGATGATTTTTCAAAAAATAAAATAATCAGATTGAGTGTTAGACATGATTTATTTTTAAAAATTATTGATTATGAAGCATTATGCTATACTGAACTACACTTTTTCTTAAATATTTGCCAACAAAATCATCAGATCAAATCACGTTTTTCGTATATCGGGTCTTTAGTGTCGTCTTCCCACAATGCCGCTCGTGATTGTTTACATCCAGGTTACAAATAAGAGGCCCCGATTAACTGTTGATTTACCTTTACTTGTGTAAATAACTTGCATTTATAAACGATTTAAATAACAGAAAACAGAGAAATCGAATCAAAACAATTTATTTAAAACACAACAACTATCTAAAACCGAACAAGCATGTGTTACGATGCCCTAAAAGGCGTGGCTGGTTTGTAGACAACTTGTTCCTGTACGATTCTCGAATAATTATTATATAAAATAGAATAAAATATAGCACGGAGCTTGTTTCTCTTTATACCACATGACAAGATTTAATATGTTAGAAATTATGTCATTCAAACTTTTTCATAATATTTTAATATTTTTAGCTATCCAAAAAATACTTTTATGACCTGCTGTCCCCTGAATGTAGGGGCCAGCCCCTTTTTCTTGATGTTGTCTGAAAGCTCTCGTAATTACACACAACTTTTATTCTATATGTCTTACCAAATTTTTATCAGTTTAAAAGTTATTAAACAAAAAGCAGCAAAATTTCATGGAAAAATAATTCTTAAAACTTGCCGTCACATAGCTTCCGAACTTAAAAAAAATAGCCTACAATTTTAATGTTCTGCGCATCTGCAATGTATTAATTACAAGTTCTCCAGTTTTCATGCAAATATCATGTGTCGTTATTGAGAATTCTACTGGACAAGAGACCCTCCATATATCGATTAAAGGGCAATAACTCATGAACGGGGGTATATATCAAAAATTTGAAAAAACCGTTTTTAGGCAATAATACATTGTATCTACCCTGAAAGTTTCATAGCAATCGGACAAAAGGTCTCCGAGAAATTGCCTGCTGAAAATCGGCGGGAAAAAAAAAATAAAATAATAATAAGAAACAGTAGAATAACAGTAGGGTCTTCCGAAGGAAGTTCGGAAGACCCTAATAATAATAATAGGGAAAAAGAAACCGAACGAAAACAATAAGGTCTTCCGTTGGAGACGGAAGACCTTAATTATGGGACACATTTGCACTGTAGCAGAGTGCTTGCTGAAAAAAGTGATGTGCAACATGTAGGTGTCACTATGACGCTTATCATATACAGAGTTGTAAATGCAAAACTAAGACACATGGTCAGTTGAAGAGGAAATTCAGCTGAAAAGCAGTAGGCCTTAGAAGAAGGTGTGTATCTCAGAGGGAAGGTGAATGACCCCATATCAATTGGTGAATTTTCATTAGGACATGCATTGATTTACAGACTACTGGGTGTTTTATCCTGCTTGCTCGGGCCTGGGGGTGGGTTGTATGGGTGCGACTGAGGCCCAAATCTTGGAAAAACAAGCCAAAATTTGGGGAGTTCCCAGGTGCATTTTTGGTACATGTGCACTCTAATGGGCAGATTACATGTAATTTGTTGACATAATTTGTGAGCCATGAGCATATGAAGTGTAATTAATTAGCCCCTGGAAAACTGTCCCCATGTACATGTTTTTATGGATCGCATGTATATGTGTACCCCCTTGGCACATGTTTGGCATTAAAAAAACTATCCTCTGCCACCTTGGATTTCTTCATAATTAGGTCATTCATACCACTATTGTTCTTGATGCAAGTAATTAGATAATCCATACCAAGAATAGTCTTGATTAGTTATAATAATTGTTTGTTAAAGTAATACAAAGACAAAAACAAAGCTTTTGACAATGCTTTTAAGTGATTGGGCTTTCCGGGAGATTCCCAATTTAGCCTAATTGATGCTGAAATTCCCAATTCTGAGGGCCCCAGCCCCCAGTCCCAAAGTACTGAAAAGAAAACACTGGCAGTAAATATTATATTTGAAATCAAATACATTTGATACATATATTTATTACTACATATATTTTTTAATAATTTGTTGTATAATGGTTATAACGTAGTTTAAATATTGTACAGGCTAGTAGTCTCTTAAAGACAAAAAGGAAAATGACATGAAAAATTAATTTAAAGAACTACGCACGCTAATTCTCGATTCCCGCCTACATTTTACACCCATTTAATTCAATACTGATGGCAATTTGGCCATAAAATCTTTGTTGAATGCAAAGAACAGTTTAATGCCAATTGACTAATAATTTTATAACCAGTGTGAAATAGTTAATTACCCCTAATTCCAGCTCTTTAGATAAGGGGGGTAGATGATATTTTTCATTGAAATCGGGCTTTAAAGCATCACCACATTTTAAAATATTCTTGGATATGAATAAATGGTCCTTAAATCTTTTCTTATGTTTTACTCATATAAAATTAAACATATATTATTAATAAAATACAATGATTTACTAGTAAACCCCTTTGAAACTGGTAAAAAAAAAAGCATTTTTGCAGTTTTTGTCTGTAAACATATGTTCCCCCACCCCCCATGAAACACAAAAAGCTTTGGTATGAATATGTGAAATACCGATTTATATTACCTGTAAAAATGAAGTTTTGTTTCACGGGGGGGGGGGGGGAGATGTTTTAAAAAGGTTTTCCGTTTTCCATTGATTTCTATGGTGAAAAACACGTTTTACCAAAATTATATAGTTATCTCTCTTTGTTTTCCCAAAGAAGTAATGTTTTATGAAAATTCATATAGATATCTATATAGATATGAAAAATCATTCAAATGTGTTAACTTTTGAAAATTGACTTGGAGGTAGGCAGGAGAACAATTAGCTGCAATAATGTAGCCCTCTCCGATTTTTTTTAATCTGATATTTTCAGGAGAGGGCTACAATTCCACTGCATCTCCGTAATGGTGCAAATATATTTTTTAGATACGGGCGACTGCAGGCAAAATAAATTGTTTTTGCATTCAACTTACTTCCAATGAGACGGAATTTTTATTCACTATCAACATCATAGCCCTTTATACGCGAAAACCAAGTAAAATAAATCTGCGTGTTTACCAGTCGTTCTCCTCAGCAGCCATGACAGTTCTCGCGTGATGCACTGAGACTTGCGCTTGAAATTTAGAATCACTTGATAAAGTAAATGTCGGTGTTGATAAATGTTTGTGTTGTATGATATCACTAAACATCGATAAATAATAGCATTCCATGGGATATTTTTTCATAAACAGTGATATTTATGCTTAAAATAAGGGAAATCCTCAACTATCCGCTCCCCTAGATCCCGTATTCTCATTGGTTGTCCCAAAATAAAATCGATCAAGGTCAGTAAACATGGCGGATAAATTCAAGTTGTGATGTTGACATACACGAAAAATAACCGATATACGGATTGTTCTGTATATTTTTGGATCAGTTCATGTCTTGCATAACTACATTTTATGAGTTCAGGTAAGATATGTTAATAAAATACCCACTTACTGATGATTTGAGCCGAAATCTGTGCGGTAGTGAATCACTCCCGCACTTGCACCATTACGGAGATCCTAAGGAGTTGTAGCCCTCTCCCCAAAAAAAAAAAAAAAAAAAAAAATCGGAGAGGGCTACATTATTGCAGCTAGAGAACAATACTATCGTTCGCAGTTCTTTCAACGAGTACTCGACTTTCATTTGACTAAAGCCTCTGACTGTTCGACTTAGCTGTTCCAGTAAAATTAACATCGCTACTTATCATTTATAAGTTGTACAGTTTTTTTTTTAATTTTAAATGAGAAATTTCAATTTCTTTTGGATAGGTGTGACTGCCATCTGATAACTGAAATTTGATACCAAGCATGACCATATTTGCCAGAAGAGCATCTGTTTGGAGATGACAAAGAATAAGCAGCATAGTGAAATTTAAACAGTCACACAAGGATAAAAGTCCTTCCATCTAGGATTATGGACACATCAGGCCTTAATACATTAAGAACTTGTAATATATGTATTTTTACAAAATAATTTAGAGAGAACTGCTATTTTGGCATATACAACAACAGGTGTTAACATTTGTGCATATTTCAAATGACTTCAATGCTAAGGGCATATACATGAAAGAGGATTGTTAGAAAAGTTTGCAGACACATTGATTTACAGAAAATTTACTGTGCACTTTGAAAAATGACATTTATCTGATTAAATTCTTATATTTTGTTTATCTGTTTATTAGTATGTAAAAAATCAGGTCCATTTACTAAAATTTTGAAAATATACGACTTTTACTGTGCAGTCAAAGAATTCACGGAGGAAGCATTTGATGTTTTTTGATGTTAGGGGATGTGACAACCTGATTCCAAACCTTCTGAGCTTTTCACAGCCATAAATACCTTTCAGTTCTATCATTTACATGTCTTTTCCCTACTTTAAAATTGAATAACTCTAGCAAGTCATGTTACTTTTTTCTATTGTTGGGTATCAAATATTAGTGAGATCTTAAAATCTATGTCTACACAGTAAAGCAATAGGTATGGAAACAATGCAAAATCCATAGGAGCAACATCCATGCGATAAGAGGTGTACTGGGATATTGCATGGACTGGGTCATCAAAAATGTTAATCCTTCCATTAACAAAGCTACTACTATTTGAACACTTTTGTCCTAGATATGTATAAGCAATCCCTGAAGCATCTTAAAACATTTTAGTCTCTTTTGGGTATTTTCCTGTCTGAAGAAATATTTTTTTAATAGCTCGGTGCTCTCCAAGACTTTCAATGACATTGCATTTCTCAACTTTGTGTTTTTGCATTGATCATCTATAATTAGCGATGAAACAGTCATAACCCCTCTAATTTAATTCAAAATTTTGCAACATGCCCTCTCTTGAATATTGTAGCGACATGTAAAATATCATTAATTTTTTTTGCACTACAACAGTGCAATTTTTTATATCAAGAAATTGGTCTTATTTCAATATAACTTTGATTACAAATAGACAACGCTAAGATATATAATTCTTTTTATCTCTTTAGCTCTTGTGAGCCAAAGGCTCAAAGAGCTAATGCTATGGCCATTTGTGCGGTGTACGTAAACTTTTTAGCTCACCTGAGCTGAAAGCTTAAGTGAGCTTTTCTGATCACCAGTTTGTCATCTGTCCATCTGTCTGTCCGTCCGTCTGTAAACTTTTCATATTTTCATCTTCTTCTCAAGAACCACTGAGCCAAATTTAACCAAAGTTGGTACACAGCATCCTTGGGTGAAGGGGAAATTAAATTGTTAAAATGAAGGACCAACCCCCTTTACAAGGGGAGATAATCAAGAGAAGACAAAAATAGGGTGGGGTCATTAAAGAATCTTCTTCTCAAGAACCACAAGGCCAGAAAAGCTGAAACTTATTTGGAAGCATCATGGGTTAGTGTAGATTCTAAATTGTTCAAATCATGGCCCCCGGGGGTAGAGCGGGGCCACAATAGGGAATCAAAGTTTTACATTGAAATATATAGGCAAAATCTTTAAAAATCTTCTTTTCAAGAACCACTGGGCCAGAAAAGCTGAAATTTATGTGGAAGCATCATGGGGTAGTATAGATTCTATTTGTTCAAATCATGGCCCCTGGGGGTAGGGCGGGGCCACAATAGGGAATCAAATTTTTACATTGAAATATATAGGCAAAATCTTTAAAAATCTTTTTCTCAAGAACCACTGGACCAGAAAAGCTGAAACTTATGTGGAGTCATCCTGGGGTAGTGTAGATTCTAAATTATTCAAATCATGGCCCCAGGGGTAGGGCGGGGCCACAATAGGGAATCTAAGTTTAAAATATATAGACAAAATCTTCAAAAATCTTCTTCTCAAGAACCACTGGGCCAGAAAAACTGAAATATATGTGGAGTCATCCTGGGGTAGTGTAGATTCTAATTTGTTCAAATCATGGCCCCGGGGGTAGGGTGGGGCGGCAGTAAGTATTACAAGGGAGGGAGGGTCTGGCGAAGAACAGCAGGGCCAAAGTAACTCAGGTGAGCGTTGTGGCCCATGGGCCTCTTGTTAGAATATGGGCCATAACTCAAGAACCCCTTGGCCAATTATTGTCAAATTTGTCACAGTGTATCCATGGCCCAAGGGCTTTCATGTATAGTAAACTTAGGGTTATGACCCTTAAACAAGGGGAGATAATTAGGTAAATAAAACCAAAAGTACTGGTTGCTAAAAAATCTTCTTCTCAAGAACCACTGGGCAGATTATCACCAAACTTTCACAAAAGGATGAGGATATATTGTAGATTAAAATTTGCACGGGGAATCACCCTGGGACAAAGGGCTTGGTCTCAAGGTCACTTCAAAGTTGACCAAAAATTACATTTAGTAAAATGTTGATATTTTGCTTACTATAAGGACTAGGATCATCAAATCTTGTCAGTTGATGCATCTAAGGACCTCATATCATGTTGACTCAAAAGTAGTTCATGGTTACCTACTTTTTAAATTTTGTAGCCATTCTTTTTCAAAATGATTTAGAGGCATATTTTGAACAGTTTCAGGCCTATTATCATCAAACTTTTTCAGTTGACAAATGATAGAATGAGACCACTATTCTTTAAATTTGCTTGTTGTGTCTTAGGCTCATAATTCAGGTTATATCTACTGCAATCAACTTCAATGGATTCAAATATTTTTAATGAATTCTTATTTAAAAAATTGACTTGAATATATGTGTAATATACATGTACATGTAAAAGATTATTTTAACATGTTACAAAAATTTAAATATATGTGTCCCCCCCCCCTGTAAAACATTTAAATAAAGGAACCCAAGAAGTACAGTAAAACCATTTTTTCTTAATTTCAACTGGACCAAGATTAAACATCAAGATATCCAATGACTCCAGATAACCATGCAGGGTAAAAACTTAAAGAATAAGGGGTTGGGAGTACCAACTCACTTCAACATATAAATGGTACATGTATTTAGATATCGGTTTTTGAGTTAATGAAGTTTAACTTTTAAGTTAAAGGCTAAGAAAGAGGTTATGTTAAAATTTTCCACAAGTGACACAGTGTCTTACTGAAATCATCCCTGTGCATTTCTTGTAAGAGTATTTTTCTACTTACTGATTGTCAAACAATGGATATCCTCAATCAGTAACACATTTGGATTACTTACTATGTAGTTATGCTGTGTAAATGTTTTGTCAAGCAATTATTATGACAGTGATGTAGCAAAACACTGATGATTCTGTAGTGTGGCACATGTTACTAACATGATTGCATCAAAGATGTTAGATGAATAGAAAAGTCTAGAAATTAAAAATCAAAAGTCAAAGTTCAAGAAATGAGGGTCTGGGAGTATTAGTGTTTTGGATACAATTTCAAGAGTACTGTTGGAGAGAGTACAGTTGAATTATATATCCTCATGCTCACTCCAGATTCAGAGTTCCGGAGATGAGATCTCTTGATATTTGGGTCAAAGAAGAAAGAGAATGTTAGCAAAGTTGACAATCTAAACAGAAACATGTAACCTTTAGGTGGAAATTAAACAAATATTTATCCATTTATTACGATGTCAACTTACAAGCTAATCGCTAAGAAGGAAGACCCACTCGTTGCTTTGCAACGAGCTTTGCTCTAGTTATTATTATTATTATTATTTTTTTCCCATTTTTTGTCCAAGCGATTTCTCAGAGATAGCTCAATGGATTTTCTTGAAACTTTCAGGGTTTATGACAAGTAAAATAAACTAAAAACATTTTTAAGGATTTTGCAAAATTCACTTCCGGTCGTCAAATATGTCCGATTTCCGTTTTTTCAAAAGAGTTCATGTCCGGACGTTTTCTCAAAAACGGCAAAAGATTAAGACCTCAAACTTTCAGGGATTATAGATCATGACAAGTATGTTTGTGGAACATGTTTAAATCCGTCAGCCGTCACTTCCGGTCGTCACAGGAAGTGATCAAAGAAATCGAAAATTTCAACTTTTCTTATTTTAATTAAATCTTGCATCACTTAATTGCATCTGTTTTGCAGTTTCGAAATATGTTGGTCCCACTGGAAACAGAAACGTCAACTTCCGGTTACAAGCGAAAAACTACATAATTTGAGCATTTTACTTTCCCATAAATATCGCTTATAGAAGAAGTATTTGAATTGATTTTTAGATATGTTATTCAGACTGCAAATGTCTAGAGTAACGTCAAATATCTTGGTAAAATTCACTTCCGGTCGCGTGTTTTACTGTCCGCAAAATGAGAACTTGTCAAAGTGAGATCTCAGAAACGGTAAGAGATTAAGACACCAAACTTATATGAGTAATAGAGCTTAATGAGTAGGCAAAACCCTTTGGGTTAATAGCGTCAACCGTCACTTCCGGTCTTCACAGGAAGTGATCAAAGAAATCAAGAATTTCAACTTTTCTCTTTTGAGTTAAATCTTGCATCATATAATTGAATCTCTTTCACAGTTTCTATATGTGTTGGTCTCACTGGAAACAAAAAACGACAACTTCCGGTTATAAGACAAAACTATGTAAATGGGATTTTTAACTTTCCCAAAAATATCGCTTATAGATAAAGTTTTTGAAATGATTTTTATTTATGTTATTGAGACTGCAATTGTCTAGTGTGAAGTCAACCATCTTAGAAAAATGTGCACTTCCGGTCGCGTGTTTTTTCTGTCCTCAAATTGAGATTTTGTTCACCAAATTGCTCAGAAACAGTACATTGCTGAAGTCTAAAACTTTCAGAACTGATAGAGAGTCCTCAGTTCATCTGCATAATGTAAAAATCGTACGTTGCCGTCACTTCCGGTCGTGACAGGAAGCGATGAAAAAAGTAAATTTTTAAAGTTTTTCTTTCTTTTTACAGAAATGTTTGGCTAATACGGATGTTAGATAGACTGTAACAATGCAATTTATTTTCACCGGAAGGCCCAACCGAAAAACCGGAAGTTGTCTCAAACATGAGTAGTTTTTCATAGAAACTTTTAGGGAGGATCAGTTGTGAATAATTTAGGTGTAGAATGAACATTTTATTCGTTTGGAGCACTTTCAATCATGACGTAGTACATAAAGAAAACAGGAAAGTAATTCCGTTTTTTTTACTGTATTTACATATCTTTGGAAACCTTGAGATAACTTTTGTTAATTATTTAGAGTAATCTTATTGACAAGATTGTGGGTTTTTTTCCGAAGAAGTCAAGAAAACGGAAGACCTGTTATTGCCTAGGCAATAAGTATCTAGTTATTATTATTATTTTTTCCCCATTTTTTGTCCAAGCGATTTCTCAGAGATGACTCAATGGATTTTCTTGAAACTTTCAGGGATTATGACAAATAAAATAAACTAAAAACATTTTTAAGGATTTTCCAAAATAAACTTCCGGTCGTCAGATATGTCCAATTTCCGTTTTTACAAAAGAGTTCATGTCCGGACGTTTTCTCAGAAACGGTAAAAGATTAAGTCACTAAACTTTCAGGGATTATAGATCATGAAAAGAAAATTTGCAGAATATGTTTAAATCCGGCAGCCGTCACTTCCGGTCGTCACAGGAAGTGATCAAAGAAATAAAAAATTTCAACTTTTCTTTTTTGGATTTAATCTTGCATGACATTATTGTATCTGTTTTGCATATTCGAAATTTGTTGGTCCCACCGGAAACAAAAACGTCAACTTCCAGTTATAAGCGAAAAACTACATAATTTGAGCATTTTACTTTCCCATAAATATCACTTATAGATTTAGTGTTTGAAATGTTTTTTTAATATGTTATTTAGACTGCAAATGTCTAGGGTAACGTCAAATATCTTGGTAAAATTCACTTCCGGTCGCGTGTTTTACTGTCCGCAAAATAAGAATTTGTGCAAGTGAGATCTCAAAAACAGTAAGAGATTAAGACACCAAACTTATAGGAGTAATAGAACTTAAGGAGTAGGCAAAACCATTTGGGTTAATAGCGTCAGTCGTCACTTCCGGTCGTCACAGGAAGTGATCAAACAATTAAAAAATTTCAACTTTTCTCTTTTGAAATAAAACTTGCATCATATAATTGAATCTCTTTCACAGTTTCTATATGTGTTGGTCTCACTGGAAACAAAAAACGACAACTTCCGGTTATAAGAGAAAACTATGTTATTGGGATTTTTAACTTTCCTAAAAGTATCGCTTATAGATAAAGTTTTTTGAAATGATCTTTATATATGTTATTGAGATTGCAATTGTCTAGTGTGATGTTAACCATCTTAGGAAAATGCACTTCCGGTCGCGTGTTTTTCTGTCCTCAAATTGAGATTTTGTTCACCAAATTGCTCAGAAACAGTACATTGCTGAAGTCTAAAACTTTCAGAACTGATAGTCAGTCCTCAGTTTATCTACATCATGTAAAAATCGTACGTTGCCGTCACTTCCGGTCGTGACAGGAAGCGATGCAGAAAAGTGAATTGTTACAGTTTTTTTTTTCTTTTTATAGAAATGTTTTGCTAATCCGGATGTTAGATAGACTATAACCATGCAATTTATTATCACCGGAAGTGCAAACCGAAAAACCGGAAGTTGTCTCAAACATGAGTAGTTTTTCGTGGAAACTTTTAGGGAGGATCAATTGTGAATAAAAAAGGTGTAGAATGAACATTTTATTTGTTTGGAGCACTTTCGTTCATGACGAAGTACATAAAGAAAACAAGAAAGTAATTCCGTTTCTTTTTATTTGTAATTACATATCTCTGGAAGCCTTGAGATAACTTTTGTTAATTATTTAGAGTAATCTTATTGGCAAGATTGTCAAGAAAACGGAAGACCTGTTATTGCCTAGGCAATAAGTATCTAGTTATTATTATTATTATTCTTTTTTTCTACTTTCTTCTACGGTACTTTTTTGTCCGGGAGTGTTCTCATAGAACCACTCATCTGATTGACATGAAACCTTTTTAGGGTTAATAGGCATGTTGTGTAGGTGTTCGGAACGAAGGTCATTTTGCGCGCACGTGCATGCACGTGCGCGCGTGTGCAATGATTGAAATAACTGATATACTTGATGAAGCCGTAACTTTTATATTTCTTGATGAATTGCTTTGAAACTCAAAATATAAAGATATATTAATAGTCTAGACAAGATAACATGGTCAAATTAGCGTGAACTCACGCGCATGCACGTGCGCTCTTCTCTGATTGGCTGATACAAAAATCTCAATAATTTCCTTGTTTTTTGACAAAATACTTTGAAATTTAGAATATAAGTATACATTATAAGGTGCTACAACATGTTATATAGGAAATTTCTTGAAAACACGCGCATGCAGGTGTGCTGCAATCTGATTGGTTGAAACTTTAAATGTCTATAACTCCCTTGGTTTTCAACAAAACAGGATGAAATTTACGACATGGATAGGCACATAGAGCTCCTACATTATGATACTATCAAAATTGAATACAAGGCCATGCATGCGCGTATGCTAAATTCTGATTGGCTAATACTTAAAGGGTTACATCTCTCTTATTTTTCAATGAGATTCTTAAATATTTAACACAAATGTATGTATTGTGAGACACTATAAGAACATTAATGTGAAAAATGTAGAAAACATGTGCAAGCACATGCGCTGATATTTGATTGGCTAATACCCATATGGCTATATTGGAGTAGTTTTTCAATGAAATACCCTTAAAAATAAAGTGTCCATCTATATTACAAAAGTATTGTCTAATTTATCGAAGCTTGTAGGGAATGGGGCATCATAAGGGATTGGGGAGCCGTTTGGGTAACATCTGTAACGGTTCCCGTTACAATTAGCACTAGTTAGTTCCTGTATTGCCACGTTTAAATAGCCCGCCATTTCAGTTCTATTGATCTCTCTCTCTCTCTCTATTGTCTCTTCACCTGGTTCTTGTGCCTGCTGCCTAGTAACAGGCATTTTTCGTGCAAGTCATCGCCTCGATCGGGTACCCCTAATATCCAAGATACCCGGATTCTCCACCAATTGTGACGATGCGATTATGCCTTCCAAGAAAACACTTGTCACTTCATGTTTACTGTACTTTATTCCTGAATTTCCAAAAAGTTACATTCAACTCGCTAAAGCTCTACTCTTCGACTCAAAACTAACATACACACAAATCTCATCTCTTTCCCCCAGACTCCTCCCACATTTCTAAAGATAGCCAATGAAATGGAATAAAACAGAAATTGTAACATCAAAAGAAAGATGGTTGACATTAATTTAGGCCGAATTCTCAAGACAGGAAATGTTAAACCTTTTATCTCTACACTGACTATAAAACTTACAATACTACAGTGGGACGGTATGGTGTCCGGATAGAGCCATTTGCAAAAGCTCAACAGCGCGTTCAAAAAAAAAAAACACCCCGTCGCGCTAACACACAACACGCTGTCATGCTAACACAAGTTCGCACAACACGCCGTCGCGCTAACACACAACACGCTGTCACGCTAACACACAACACACCGTCACGGTAATGCAACTTTACACAACACGCTGTCGCGCTGTCACACAACTCGCTAACAAACTTTGTGATAGCGCGAATGCAAGTTGTGCGTTAGCGCAACGGCGTGTTGTGTGTTAGCGCGACGGCGTGTTGCTTGAAAGAATGTTAGCGCGACGGCGTGTTGTGCAAACCATGGGAAGAAATTCTGTGGATTTTCTGCGGTGTTGCTTTAGACTGAATTCAATCAAAGCGCAATTAACGCTAATCTTTATATTACCCATGAGAGTGATGCGAGACAAATGATGGCAGCACTGCTGAGGGAAGGATCCAACATTTTTTCAGATTTAAAATTAAAGCTTTAAAAGAACAATATAAGGCCTTCCATTGGAAGGAGGGGGGGGGGGGGGGGGCGGCGTGATTTCAATTTCCTACGTGCTCAATAATAATAATAACGAGTTTAAAATGAAACATATAATTATAGAAAATAAACGAGTAAACGATAAACAAATTAAAATAAAAAGGAAATTAAAGTACATGTTGGAGTTTGTAACCCTTATTTATTTTTTTTTTTTAGAAAGTATAAGCGTATCACAGGTTACTAATTTTACCCCTTTTCATTGACCACGCAAGTAGTGCCATATAAAAACACTTTTTTTTTCATAAATATGTCTTCGGATGTATACGGGGTGGAATGGGCTGATTTTAGGGCATAGATGGGAACAAGAGTGTCTGGGGATAAGAATTAAAATTTCAAATATTGAGAAATATTGCCTTTGAATGCGTAGTAGGAAGGGTGTAAATAGGCCATGTTTACCTTCTTCTCAAGGGGTACATGTAAGTTAAATATGCAGGGTATGGGGTAACTCTTAGAGGGACTTGTACACTATAGATTCTCCTTAGATTTAAAAATATTTTAAGGCTATAATAAAAAAGAAATCGCTAAATTTCAAGATATATTTAATTAATTCTAAATAAAATTTAAATAAATTCCACATGCAAAAAGGTAGAAGAACGCGTGGTAGCAAAATAATATTGAGCATATTAAAGGAAATAAATACTATAATTATCAATGACATCCGAGGAAAATATTGTAAAAGTTTTTTTTTTTTTTAGATCCACCTCTGCAAGATTCTGCCATAAATGTCTCGAATCACTCTTAGGGGAATATCGGTGATTAGCGTTAATAGCACTTGTATTGAGTTCAGCTCAAAGCTAAATCGGACGGGATTTCTTGGGATGTTGTGTTAGCGTGACAGCGTGTTGTGTGTAATCGCGACGGCGTGTTGTGCGAACTTGTGTTAGCGTGACAGCGTGTTGTGTGTTAGCGCGACGGGGTGTTTTTTTTTTTTGAACGCGCTGTTGAGCTTTTGAAAATGGCCCTATCCGGACACCATAGGAGGGGGAGAGATGTCAAATTGATAAATAAAACACAGATGCTGAAACATCAAAGTAAAAGTAAAATACATAAATTCACTCCTTGACACTTAGAATGGAATTTTCATTGATTGAAACGCCGCGGTTAAGCGCCTCTCCTCACCCCTCTTACACACACGCACGCAGGCATTTTGCTGCCAAATTTATTTCATCCTTATTTTTTTTTTTACTGTCCGGCAAGGAGAGAGAATGCACCCACGCCATTCTCACGAAATACATATTTTTTTTTTTTGACGTTGAGACAGTTTTTCCATTTTTATAATTTTGGCGTGTCAAGTTTTTCACGCAGTTTTGTTTTCAAAATGTTTTATTTTGTTTGCTTGTTAATTATTTTTTGGCTGACCACTTTCAAAAACGAAATTTCTTGTTCACGGTACATATTGTCTGTTATTAATTTTCAATCTAAATTTGTCATGTAATCATTTTCAACTTTAGATTGAAAATTAATAAAAGACAATATATATTATAAAGCAATGTATGTACAAGTTAGTGTAGAATGACAGTTGAAATGCAGTGCCCCCCCCCCTCTAAAATGATATATCATTAATGCATATATTAATGCATATATGATTTCCTCAATGTTCTCTAGCGCGAAATTTTAATTTCCATTCTTATTAAAATTACCTGTGATTTAAACTTGTACAAACGATTTTTGTTTAAAATTTGCTTTTTAACCTCTTTGCGTTTATTGACCTAGGGTCCGTTTTACAAAAGAACTTACATCGTGCTAAACCAATACTTTAGAGAAAAGGGTGTTTTCTAAAAACTTTTTTTTTAAGATTCGCGTTCTTTTGCGTCTTTCAAGAACTGTAAAAAACTTTTCTTGTCGCCCGTTTGGGTTTTGGATGTTAGTATTCGGGGATTTCCGTAATCAGAACGATGGAAATTTGAAAGTATATAAAATGGATGAAAAGTTGCTACCGGAGGATTTTTATCATTATATAAGAATTATCTGGAGAGAAGAGGGTTCTCAATTCAGCTGGTAAGCATTGCATATAACTTTTAAAAGGGAAAAATCGTGTCGGGGGCACGGAAAGGGGCGAATGCAGTTGCAAGCCTTGTTTCATTTGAGATAGGCCTATGTCATTCTTATTATCTTAAAAACGTGGATAATATCAAATTTCTGTGGCAATCTAATTTTATTAAGAAGTTTATAAATGGTCGTTTGGTATCAAAGGAACGTCAATTCTATGAAAAATCAGATCTACTTGATAGGGCGAGTCTATCTTTGATCAGCTGTTGATACAAAGACTTTGACGGGGGTTATTATTATGTAATGGTCCTGTGTATTTCCAATAGAATTGGCTGTAAAACTGTTGGGGTAAGTCATATTTAGACAGATACACCCTTGGGTAACCGTATTGTAGATTCAAGTTTGTTCAAATCAGCACCCCAAGGGGGATTGGACCACTTAGACACTGTTAGATATTTAAACCTTTCAATACTGAACTGATTTCTGCTTTTCTCTATATGTCTTTTGCATATTAAATCCTACTCGGTCATTCTATGTTAAATGGACCAATTCAGAGTAAAAAACATGAAAAAAAATAGTTGCTTCAAATAGCAAAATGAACATCATAATTCTCTAAAGGACCTATCAGTGAACTTGAAAACAAAGAAATGTCCACAAATCTGGTATCATTAACTTTTTACAAGAATTTCAAGATACCATTGATTTTAAGGTAATGTTACGGAAGTTAATGCATGATTAAGCCTTATTATTTTTTAAAATAAAGCTGAATTTGACCAATTTTTCGTTTCTGATGTTTAGTAAAGAACGCTAAAGTATGATTCATGAAGTCTCGCATGAATCTGAATTTAAATTAAATTTTTGGGAAAAATATCGTTATGGAAGTTAATTTCCAGCAATAAAAGTTAAAATTATATCTTCAATAGTTAAAATCAAAGTTTGTTTTAGGATATTAAACAAAAGTATGAAGCATTTTGTTCCCAAAATAATCAAAAATTTTATACATTAAATGCAAAAACTTTCCTGAATTACCGTTACGGAAGTTAAATTTTTAAGAGAGACAACTGTTTTTGTCTAATTCATTTTGTTATGTCGAAAATGTCTGACTCGCAACTAGAATGGATGATATAAGGTTCCGTGGTCACTGTTAGATAAGTTTCAGTTCTTTTTAAAATCTGCATTCTGTGCGTGAAATTTAAAACAAAATCGTTACGGAAGTTAATCGATTTTAAGCGACATGCTTATAAATTGGCATGTAAGGAGATACATGTATATGCATTTCTTTGCAAGAAGTGGTTTGATTTCTTTTTATATAGGATAAAAGACATTTTTTAACATTCATTGCACTCTATTCGGAACGATTTTATGGCAGAAAATTTCATCTTGAAATTTGTATATAAACATGATAAATGAAGCAACATTAAGATTTGCAGTGGAATACGTTTTTCAACATTACATTATGTTCATATCAAAACTTTAACTGCATATATATCGATGAATATTTACAAAAGCATGTGTGTATTTTAAGTCTTAGAGTTGAAATCGACCTTTAAATTTTTAATTAAGATATTACAACGGTGCATTTGCAAGCGACATAAAAAATTCTTAATTGGTCATGTTTTTGTAGAATGACTGTACTTTTGTTTTAGGTTCCCTCTTTCCCATGCCTGATGTCCGAGAAGAGATGGTTGATCATTAAAAGTTTTTCTTCTTCAATTTCATTATAAGTATACAATTTTTACATATTCTTCGTATTCTTTTTGTTCTAGGTATAACTTATGTCAAGGGTGTAAACTTTTTTAATTAACAGTTCTTGGATAAGAGAAAACTCCGGACAACTGTTCAATGTAATTTATTTATTTTCCATCGACATGATGGTAATTTGATGCAGTATTTAGGTTATATCATCAATGACATGGTGATCTACAATAAATATGAAAACTTACATACCGTCCATTCACACATTAAATATTTAAATGAAATTTATATCAAATATTTAATTCATAAATTAATTTACTGAAAATATATAATAGTTTAATTAAAATATCTTACCACGTAGACAGAATTTACGCTCCTAATTATAAGGCTAAGTTACGGATAATAACAGTCCTCGTAACGTCCGTCTATATCAGAGGGTTTTCATAAAGTGATTTAAAATAATATTACTGCATGCAAAGGTTAATAAAATTCGCGCCAGCCATGCGCAATGACTGGAAAAACCTGTCAAACACACCCATACACATACCATACTCACCGTATGACATCAGAGGTCATGAACTTTCAAACCATGAATGAATGAATAAATGAGATGACGCATGCACCAATTATCATACATAGTAACATATAGTAAATAATCCTGTGACACTTATATCTGCCAAATTCAAGACATGTCGTGGTTGAGAGAGATGGTGTTAAAACGTAGATTCAATCAGTGTTGATTGTAGCTGCAGATCTGAAGACTGCTGGTCTAAAAAAAAAAATGGAAGGTTGTCCATCCCAACATTTTCAGACAAGCAAGCAACAGATCTGCAGCTATGCTGATTGGCATAAATATTTACTGAATAATCCATTCTTTAATGCATGTTGTTTATATAGTTTATTCAGGGATGTATATATTAACTGGATCATGTGGATAGGCAACTCCTTTCATGCCATGTTTATTTACCCTAAAATGTCACACACAACAAGTTTTTCAAACTACTTATATTCCCAGAAAAAAATTTTAGTATTTGATAAATGTAATCTGTTCTTATTTTATAAAGAGAGATAGATTTTTAATAAATCTCAAACTTTGAAAAATGAGCATGTAATATGAAAATAATTCAAGAAGGATATTTTGAAGAATATAGAGCTTACATACCCTGGTACATACCGGTAGTTTCATTTCTAATTCAATGAGAACAAGGTAAACATGTTTTTAATACCTTTTGATGTCCTTAATTTACATGTACTTGGTTGCTGTATATTGGATTTGAATTTTACTTTGGATTTTCCAATATCTTTTCTGTATTATTTTTTTTTTCATTCCTAGGTAAATATGCAGCTACTGTAGAATTCCCCTTGAGCAACAGTTTTAAAAGAGGATTATAGAGAAAGAACTATATTCAACTTTCCAATTACTACCATGGCCATATTCCTAAGCATGCTGGTTTACATGGGAGTACTACTCTTTTTCATTGGAATTCCTTCTCACAAATGTGTAAGAGTATAAAATCATGTTAAAGATATTTTTGAATTGTTTTTTTTACAGTTACAAATTTTTGATTAATTAATGTTTGAACCATTTTAAAACATGTTCAACATGTTCAAACTGACAAAACTTTTTCATAGAAATAAAATAATTTTCAAGTTTGTGTACATGCGTTCAGGCATCACAACAGGTAAAATTGTGGAAACAATGCTTAGGTACAATAATAACAGTATTTTATTTAACAGAAATGTAACAAAACTTATTCATGTTATTACAGAAATGGAAAAAAAAAATTCAAAATTTGTGGAAATGTGATATTCCCAGTTAAAATTGTTCTAAATATTTATCCACATAATTTTTTTTTTAAAGTAATTTTTAAATTGTCGTTGTGAAGATTAAAATCAAAGTCCTGGGGACTGAGTTTAGGGTACTACTGGGGAAATGCTAAAGAATATAATACAGGATTATACATTAATTATTACATATATAACAAAAAAAAATATTACATCTCAGAACAATGATAAGGCATAGATGCAAGTATTAATTAGAAATTCAAGGTCAGTTTTTAGCTTTCCTAAACCAAAGAATCAAGAGACCTTTATTGATGATAGAGTATTATGCATGGGTCCATCTGTTTGGTTTATTTTATTTGTCAACTTTCAATATTTTTTATCTTCAACTCGAGAAACTCTGGACCAGTCAGAAATATTACACTGTTCCTTAATTTAAGTGATTAAGATTTTTGTGCCCCTGCACTGAAATGGGCTGGCATAGACAGTGTTTCCCCTTTCTGTCCATGATTATGTTACCCTGTCAATCCATCATTGTCATTCACTGATTCATCTTAGTTTTCCGGACCTTTTTTCGCTCTGCTTAGATGAGCTGATTTTTGGTACGACTTTTGATATTGATAATATGACCCCTCTCTGTCCATCATCCCAACACTCAATCATTCCGTCATTCTGTCATTATGATAGTAAGTTTTGGGGACTTTATTTCGCTGTGCTTGTAGATAATAAACAGATTTTTAATATGTCGCTTGATATTCTAAATGCATTCATGTCACACTGACACATCTACTTTAAAGTGCAGAAGATCTTAGTATGTGATGGTAAGGTGTCTGTCATCCATCTGTTTATTTGTAAACAATCATTCAAAATGCTACTCCTCCTCAGTTTTGGTCCAGTTTTATTGAAAATTTCTAAACAAGTATACTAAACCAAAATATATAGAAAAAGCATGTAACATTTTATATTAGTTTTTTTTTAATTTCAAAAAATGGTGTTGCCATGGTTTTTAAATAATATAAATTTCTTTGAAATTATTTCAAACTGATTCTTTTCTTACAGTATTACTCTGATTTCAATAAAACTTTGTACACAAGTAAACTACACTAAGATACATAATTTTCTTTATTAAAATTAATGTATGATTTTATTGCCATGGTTATGATAAATAGAAATTTCTTTAAATTCTTTAAAAACACTACCTCTTCTACACTTTTAGTCCAATATTGCAATAAAACTTGCAACACAACAAGATTAAACCCAAGATCTTTATTCTGTTTTTCATAGATGACATTGTCAGGATACAGAATGGAGGTGTATCCAGTTACATCTTGTCCAAAAAATGACACTGAGTGGCAGAGAGCTTCTAGAAAGCTTAATTGTTCTGAGATCGTTGGGAAACCTAACCATTATCACTGCCTCCCAATCCATGATTTAAGCCAGCTTGTACAGTTCTGTTATAATAGACTCAGTGGACTTGTTGAATCTGGTAAATATAGCATTCATTCAGCTGTTAAATTTCTGATCAAAGAGTGTCCGGCGTCCATCTGTAAAGATGTAATTTATGATCAATTGCTGCATGTTCTGTCACATGATATAGGTGGACCTTGAGTTTCAATTCTATTACGATTTTATGACAGCAGTAAGGGTAGGTGGGGATAGGATGAAAATATGGTATAAAAAATGAATTAAAACTATATCCATCTTTCCATTTTTGAATATCTACAGACCCTGAAACGTGCTACTACCCCCAAAAAGCGTGTGACTTTCTGGCGTTTTTCATTTCGTGCAAACCGTGTAGCGTTTCGTGTAAACTGTGCAGCGTTTCGTGCAAACCGTGTAGCGTTTTGTGTAAACCGTGCAGCGTTTCATGTAAGCTCCAAAGCATTTCGTGCAAACCGTGTATTGAGCGTGCGAGAAGCGTGTGAGAAACGTGCGACTTTCATGTAAGAACCGTGTGAGAAACGTGCGACTTTCATGCAAGAATCGTGTGAGATACGTGTAGGATTCATTCGGAAGTCCTTTTATTTTATATATGACTATTGTTGGATCAACATGTCATTCTGTGTTGTTTGTAACTAATATTATTCGGATATATCATACCAGTGGTATTTTAAGAGTGAAAAAAAATACAAAAACAACAAAATAAAATTATTCGGTAATGTATTACATATTCGTTTGATTTTCATTCTTTATTTATTTAAATAAAGATGGACAGAAAATGTGTTAAAAGTAATTAATTATATGCACATCAATTTTAAGGTCATTGATTCAATACATTTTTTTAAAGGGAGCAATGCTGAATATTTTTTTTAAAGAAAATTCACTAGGAATCCGGTTCTTGTCCTTTTCACTAATTTATTTGAATATCTTCACCATTGTACATGGGATAGAGAGATTACAAGAACATATCGGTGATTAATACAAAATAATAGATAGATACATGTATCGCTGGTGTAATAAAAAATAAAATGCAAAATTAAGTGCGTTGCTATAAATGTGAAGTATAGGAATTCTAGGCCGGGGAGCACAGTTAATTGGTTTTCTTTTAAACGAACATATTTTTCTTATATTACAAGATTGTGATACAAATAATTTTGAAAACGATGAGTCATTTATTGTCTTTTTATGCATAAAATCGGTTGATTAATAAAAGTAATATAAATGAATTATAATTCACATGCATCGGCACCCTTAAAAATATATTGGAATCTTCTTTACACTATCAACACTGTTCTTACGACTCAAGGTCATTTACAACAGCGATCATGGACTCTGCGTGCCAGGACTGAAAACTTATTCTGCTATTATCTCTTGTCAATCATAGCTACACTGTAAGATGACACCCGACAATAACGATCGATTAATTAAACGGTCATACCGTTGATTTTATTTCTTAAATTTATCCAATTGTCTGTAAACAGTGAATTAATTTGCCAGTGTATTCGTGAATAAAATGATATAAAGAAATAAATCCTATATAATTATATATTGATTGTTTTTATTCATCACGCAGTTCTAGAGCATAATTTTTTTTAGTTTTTAGGACATAGGATATGTATACATATATATTGAATGTATTGTTAAGAGCCGCGACTATTGATTACATACAATGTAATTATTGATTTTTTTTTCTAGACGGGGTTTGAAATCAGGGATTTACATATAAAAGGTGGTGGGTATATTGATATTTGATAAACACAATACCGGAAAAGAGAACGAAAGAATTACAATTCATATCCCCCCGGCTTCTCTACCATATAAGATTTTAATGATAAATTAAAGTTTAACTCAGTAATGAAACGATATATTTACCATTCTGAATAAAGTGCATCTTAATGAATTACATGTTTCCGGTCCCGCTGGAGACATGAATATCTTCTTTTATTTCTTAGAACGGGCACTTGTTTCTATAATAATTTTTTTCCCGATTGTTTACTTACTGAAACAAGTGCCTGTTATATTTAGCCATGTACAGATTTGAAGACACAACAGTAAGATCTCGGTAATCTACCCCCCCCCCCCTTCCTCCTCCCTTCCTGCACAATGTCCCTGTTTCATGCAGTGTACATATTACATTTGCAAATTATAAACAGAGCCTAATTTAATCAAATGAAATTATTTTCCTACTAAATCAAAAAATTGCATAAATCAATCAATAATTAAAAAAGGAAAAAAAAATCAATCCGTTTACAGAAATCATACGCAATTTTATCAATATTTTTTTTTAAATATAACTGTGAAACTGAGTTTATTTATCAGTAAAAAAGACAGTAATGGAACGACTTTTTAATATCAAACTATAATTGTAAATACATTAAATGCTGTAAAAGATTATGGATTACAAATATAATTATTTTTTTTAGTGCGTAATTTAGAGTCTAGTGAAAAAAGTTTGACGATGATAAGCATTTCCTGGGCGGGTCACACACTCAATGACAACTATTAATTAATTACAACTGAACATTGAGTATTTTATCTGTTAATATAGTACTGGTGTAGCGAGTTTTAATCTTAACTTATTCTGAATGATTGTAATTCTTAACTACTCGTTGATTAATCCTTGATAATTAAAATAAAGTCTGAGAGATTCCGAATAAAAAATCCAGATCGAGACCAAAGCGTGCGAGAATTTTGTACAAAGCGTGTGAGAAACATGTACAAAGCGTTTCGTGCAGGCTTTCGTGTAAACCGTGCAGCCTTTCGTGCAAAGCGTTTCGTGTAAACCATGTAGCGTTTCGTGCAAACCGTGTAGCGTTTCGTGTAAACCGTGTAGCGTTTCGTGCAAACCGTGTAGCGAGCGTGTACCATTCGTGCAGCGTGCCTGTGGGGTAGTAGCGCGTTTCAGGGTCTGTAATATCAGCAATTATTTTTACAATTCATTTACTTGCAGAAATTACAACAATAAAGTAAGTATCAGGGATAAACACTGATAAAATTAACTCTGACAATCATGTTGTGTACATTAGTCGACTAAATATGTGTGTAAGCATTGGGAATTATTTATTTTTTCGATGTAGTGATATAAAAAAAAATATCTTGACAACAAATAGCAGTAAAAATAATAATTACAAGAGAAAAAAATGGCTAACCATCTTAAATTTATTTTATCATTAAAAGGTTTGCTATTTTAAGAGAATACGATATTGAACGACTTATTATATTGCTTATTTACTTGCAAAAATTAGTTCATTTGATTATGTTAATCGCACTTCATTTCTTTTATTTCAGTTAAGAAAAACAGACAAGCCAAATGCTTTTTTAACAAATTACATTCCATTAAAAACTAACAAAACAAAAATTTCTTACTGCACAATCATGTACGATTAAAACCACAAATGATTGAGCCTGATACACGCACGATCTCTCAAGTTTCATGAACTATCAGGCACGTTACATAAACAATTCTACACGATTGGTTTGTTAACAATAACGTTGCAGCCACTGTAATTAAGAATTTGAGAAAATTTAATGGCATCTTTTATAAATCTTCTTTTCAAGAACCACTGTGCAAGAGAAGATGAAACTTATGTGAAAGCTTCATTAATTACTCTAATTAAAATTCAAGTTTGTTCATATCATAACCCAGGTAGGGTAGGGCGGGGCCACAAGAGGGGGTCAAAGTTTTACCTAGGAATATATAGGAACCATCTTGAAAGAAATATTTTTCTTGAGAAAAGCAAAGCCATGATTAGTCAAATTATAATAGAAGTATCCTCAGGTAGTGTAGATTCAACTTTGTTCAAATCATGACCCCAGGTGGTAGGGCGGGGCCACAAGAGGGGGTCGAAGTTAACCATAGGAATATATAAGAAATATCTTTAAAAATCTTCCTCTCAAGAACAGCTAAGCCATTATTTGTCATATTAATATAGAAGTATCCTCAGGTAGTGTAGATTCAAATTTGTTCAAATCATGACTCCTGGGGGTAGGACAGGGCCACAACAGTGGGTCAAGGTTTACATGAAAATAATTATATAGGTGTAATGGTCTAGGGCATTTGAGTAAAATGCATTGACGACTTCAAATAGTGGAATGACCTGACAACCCTTGGAATGTACTAGCCAAAGGGTATATAAGGCAATGCTTTGGGAAAGTTAGGCATTATTCTGAAGCTAGCTGAAGAAGTTGGATGATGAATCAGCAAAAAAAGAAGTAAGGTATTCCATCCCTAATAGCAACAGATTCAATGAAATTGAATACATAACAGATCTGTAGGGATTGAATACTCAGTATATTTAAGAAATAAAGTCCTGTCTGTCCGTCTGTCCGTCTGTAAACTTTTCACATTTTCATCTTCTTCTCAAGAACCACTGGGCCAAATTCAACCAAACTTGCCACAAAGTATCCTTGGGTAAAGGGGATTCAAGTTTGTTCAAATGAAGGACCACACCCTCTTGCAAGGGGAGATAATTAGGAATTAGTGAAAAAATAATGGCATCATTTAAAAATCTTCTTCTCAAGAACCACTGGGCCAGGAAAGATGAAAGTTATGTGGAAACATCCTCAGGTAGTGTAGATTCAAGTTTGTTCAAATCATGACCCCCGGGGGTAGGGTGGGGCCACAATGGGGGATCAAAGTTTTACATAGAAATATATAGGAAAATATCTTAAAAAATCTTCTTCTCAAGAACAGCAAAGCCATGATTGGTCATATTTATATGGAAGTATCTTCCGGTATTGTAGATTCAAGTTTGTTCAAATCATGACCCCCGGGGGTAGGATGGGGCCACAATGGGGGATCAAATTTTTACATAGAAATATATAGGAAAAATCTTTAAAAATCTTCTCAAGAAACGCAAAGCCATGATGAGTCATATTTATATGGAAGCATCCTCAGATAGTGTAGATTCAATTTTGTTCAAACCATGACCCCCGGGGGTAGGGCGGGGCCACAATAGAGGATCAAGTTTTACATAGAAATATATAGGAAAAATCTTTCAAAATCTTCTTCTCAAGAACAGCAAAGTCATGATGAGTCATATTTATATGGGAGCATCTTCAGGTATTGTAGATTCAAGTTTATTAAAATCATGACCCCCGGGGATAGGACTGGGCCACAATGGAGGATCAAAGTTTTACATAGAAATATATAGGAAAAATCTTTAAAAATCTTCTTCTCAAGAACAGCAAAGTCATGATGAGTCATATTTATATGGGAGCATCCTCAGGTAGTGTAGATTCAAGTTTGTTCAAACCATGACCTCCGGGGGTAGGGCGGGGCTACAGTGGAGGATCAAAGTTTTACATAGAAATATATAGGAAAAATCTTTAAAAATCTTCTTCTGAAGAACAGCAAAGCCATGATGAGTCATATTTATATGGAAGCATCTTCAGGTAGTGTAGATTCAAGTTTGTTCAAACCATGACCCCCGGGGGTAGGGCGGGGCCACAATGGAGGATCAAAGTTTTACATAGAAATATATAGGAAAAATCTTTTTCTCAGGAACAGCAAAGCCCAGATTGTTCATATTTATATGGGAAATTTCTTCTTCTGAAGAACTGCAAACCATGATTAGTCATTTTGATATGGAAGCATCCTCATGTAGTGTAAATTCAATTTTGTTCAAATGATGACCCCCAGGGTTGGGTGGGGCCCATTGGGGGATCGAAAGTTTTACATTAGAACATATAGAAAAAATATGTCTTCTCAAGAACAGGAAAGCTATGTTTAGTCATATTGATATGGAAGCATCCTCAGGTAGTGTAGATTTAAGTTCAAATGATGACCCCTGGGATAGGAAGGAGCCACAATGGGGGATCAAATTTTTACAAAGGAATATATGGGAAATTTTTTTAAAAATCTTCTCAAGTACAACAAAGCCATTTGTTATCTTGACATGGAAGCATCATTAGGTAGTTTAAAATTCAACCCCCCCCCCCCCCCCCCCCCCCCCCGGTAATCTTTTCAATACTGAACTGATTTGTGCTTTTGCCTAGCCAATGTGCTCAGGTGAGCGATATGGCCCATGGGCCTCTTGTTTTATGAATGTTGCAGGGTAACCTCCGAGGTCAAGAAATGTTTTGAGACCGCGGAGGTTATCCTGCATCATTCATGACAACAAGGACTTTATTTCTATTCTACTAACAGATCTAAAATATGGCTGATCGTTTCCTCTATAGAGAAACGAATTAGGTCACCATGTTGCGATTGCGCTGTTCCATTTAACACCAGAGGGTCAATTTGTTTGATATTTTTGCATCAGTTGCATAGAATGCAGACGATTTGAACTTTTGTTGGGTTAAAAATATCCTTTAATTATTTATAAATTTGTTTGTAACATATACTGGTTAATTTTTAAGAATGAAAAATATAACAAAATCAGTTGTCTGCTTTATCAGTAAAATCACGGAGTGTAAATGTTGTGGGGAGGTCTGTGGAACAGCCCACTTAGCTATAAAACCTGACATTTACAGTAGGGCTGGGCTGATACAACTTTTTCTATATCGCTACGTATCACGATATTTGAGCCACGATACGATATGTATCACGATATGTTGAACTGGTCACAAAATTTTTTTTTGTATTGAAATGAACGAAACATTTCTTCACAAATAAGAATAATATATTCAAAGAAGTTGTATATCTGTTTTAAATCAAAATCATTTTACACAAGTGGTATTAATTTTTAGGTCACCTGAGTAAACTCAGGTGACCTATTGCTATCCGTTTTCGTCCGTCATCGTACGTCGTGTGTCGTACGTCGTTCTTCGTTCGTCGGTCGTAAACTTTTGAACATTTTTAGCTTCTTCTCTGGAACCACTGAACCAATTACATCCAAATTTGGTATACAGCATTTATGGATGAAGGGGAACAAAAATTGTGTGAATTTCATGGTCCCTGCCCCCCTGGGGCCTGAGGGGTGGGGCTAAAACCACCAAAAATAATGCAATCTTTAAAAATCTTCTTCTTTACTCCTGGACATCAAGCAGTCAAACTGTTGGCATCATTGTAATAAGCATTGAGCCCTCTACCAAAATTATGAAATTCATGGCCCCAGGGTCAGGGGTTCTGGCCCCAGGGTGGGGCTATATAGATCATATAATGAAAGTGCATTATTTCTTTGAAAATCTTCTTCTCTGCTCCTGGGTATTAAATAAAGTTACTAAGTACATAGTTATGATGAGCAAGAGTGCCTCTTCCAAAATTGTGAAATTCATGGCCCCAGGGTCAGGGGTTCTGGTGTTCGAGCGGGGCTCTATAGATTATATAGTGAAAATGCATTAATTCTTTGAAAATCTTCTTCTCTGCTCCTGGGTATCAAATAAAGGAACTAAGTACATAGTTATGATAAGCAAGAGTGCCTCTTTCAAAATTGTGAAATTCATGGCCCCAGGGTCAGGGGTTCTGGTGTTAGGGCGGGGCTCTATAGATTATATAGTGAAAAAGCATTAATTCTTTGAAAACCTTCTTCTTTGCTCCTGGGTATTAAATAAAGTAACTAAGTACATAGTTATGATTAGCAAAAGTGCCTCTTTCAAAATTGTGAATTTCATGGCCCCAGGGTCAGGGGTTCTGGTGTTAGGGCGGGGCTCTATTGATTATATAGTGAAAAAGCATTAATTCTTTGAAAATCTTCTTCTCTGCTTCTGGATATTTTATAAAGTAACTAAGTACATAGTTATGATGAGCAAGAGTGCCTCTTCCAAAATTGTGAAATTCATGGCCCCAGGGTCAGGGGTTCTGGTGTTAGGGCGGGGCTCTATAGATTATATAGTGAAAAAGCATTAATTCTTTGAAAATCTTCTCCTCTGCTCCTGGGCATTAAGGTGATAAACTAAGTACATAGTTATGATGAGGAGGTGGGCCTCTTCCAGAATTGTGAAAGCCATGGCCCCAGGGTCAGGGGTTCTGGTGTTAGGGCGGGGCTCTATTGATTATATAGTGAAAATGCTTTAATTCTTTGAAAATCTTCTTCTCTGCTCCTGGGTATTATTTAAACAAACTAAGTGCATGGTTATGATGCATAAGGATGCCTTTTCAAAAATTGTGAATTTCATGGCCCCAGGGTCAGGGGTTCTGGTGTTAGGGCGGGGCTCTATTGATTATATAGTGAGAATGCATTGATTCTTTGAAAATCTTCTTCTCTGCTACTGGAGACTATTTAAACAAACTAAGTGCATGGTTATGATGCATAAGGATGCCTTTTCCAAAATTGTGAATTTCATGGCCCCAGGGTCAGGGGTTCTGGTGTTAGGGCGAGGCTCTATAGATTATATAGTGAAAAAGCATTGATTCTTTGAAAATCTTCTCCTCTGCTCCTGGGCATTAAGGTGATAAACTAAGTACATAGTTATGATGAGGAGGTGGGCCTCTTCCAGAATTGTGAAAGCCATGGCCCCAGGGTCAGGGGTTCTGGTGTTAGGGCGGGGCTCTATTGATTATATAGTGAAAATGCTTTAATTCTTTGAAAATCTTCTTCTCTGCTCCTGGGTATTATTTAAACAAACTAAGTGCATGGTTATGATGCATAAGGATGCCTTTTCAAAAATTGTGAATTTCATGGCCCCAGGGTCAGGGGTTCTGGTGTTAGGGCGGGGCTCTATAGATTATATAGTGAGAATGCATTGATTCTTTGAAAATCTTCTTCTCTGCTACTGGAGACTATTTAAACAAACTAAGTGCATGGTTATGATGCATAAGGATGCCTTTTCCAAAATTGTGAATTTCATGGCCCCAGGGTCAGGGGTTCTGGTGTTAGGGCGGGGCTCTATAGATTATATAGTGAAAAAGCATTAATTCTTTGAAAATCTTCTCCTCTGCTCCTGGGCATTAAGGTGATAAACTAAGTACATAGTTATGATGAGGAGGTGGGCTTCTTCCAGAATTGTGAAAGCCATGGCCCCTAGGTCAGGGGTTCTGGTGTTAGGGCGGGGCTCTATTGATTATATAGTGAAAATGCTTTAATTCTTTGAAAATCTTCTTCTCTGCTCCTGGGTATTATTTAAACAAACTAAGTGCATGGTTATGATGCATAAGGATGCCTTTTCAAAAATTGTGAATTTCATGGCCCCAGGGTCAGGGGTTCTGGTGTTAGGGTGGGGCTCTATTGGTTATATAGTGAAAATGCATTGATTCTTTGAAAATCTTCTTCTCTGCTACTGGAGACTATTTAAACAAACTAAGTGCATGGTTATGATGCATAAGGATGCCTTTTCCAAAATTGTGAATTTCATGGCCCCAGGGTTAGGGGTTCTGGTGTTAGGGCGAGGCTCTATTGATTATATAGTGAAAATGCATTGATTCTTTGAAAATCTTCTCTGCTACTGGAGATTATTTAAACAAACTAAGTGCATGATTATGATAGACAAGGATGCCTCTTCCAAAATTTTTAAATATATCTCCTCAGTTTTTGGGGTTCTTGAGGAGGGGGGGGGGTTTGCTTAGCTATGATGAAAATGGGAGCTTCGAACAGAATTTTTAAATCTTGTGGTCATAGGGTCAGGGGTTCTGGCATAACGGGGGGGGGGGGGGGCTTTTGATAATATAGTGGAAAAGTGTTAATTCTTTGAAGTCCATAGTAATGAAGATGAGGGTAACTCTTCCAAATTTGTAAATTTCTTGACCCTTGGTCTTGGGTTCTGGTGTTAGGGTAAGGCTTTGTTGAATCTGTAGTGAAAATGCATTGTACCTGTGAAATTCTACTCTGCTTCTGGGCATATCAGAAGCAAACTGAGTAAAAGTTTAAATGATATGAGTAAGCGTATTTCTACCAGATTTTTAAACATCTGGACCATTCGTCTAAGCATTCTGGTCCTGGGCAGGGCTCTATTAATTTGTATTCTACTGAGAGAAGTTATTCCCCTTTTCCATTCACCTTTGATAATTTATCACTGTAAATAATGTATTTGAAAGGTTAATAGAATAAGATAATTATGCAAGAATGTTTATCGTATAATTAAAAAAGTACTTTCTTAGTTTTAATAATCAGGTAGACCTGTGTAAGTAATAGATAAATAAAAATGAGACAAAAATAACTTATTAAAAGTTCTTCAAAAACCATAAGAGAGGTCAATGCTAGAGGTCTTAATATGGGTTTAAAAATAGTACAGAAGCACTAATAGTTTGTTAATAGGCTGCATGGTGATAGTGTTAAGTGGGGGACAGATTAGAACTCAATTTCTGAGTTGATAGTGAATACTAGACTAATTATTTTGTTGATCCTGATCTTCCTACTTCTCTTGTTTTTGTTCCTCTGCTCTGCCTTCGGGTATTAAGTAATCAAAGTAAGCATGCTAACTGTATAGTTATGATGAGCAATAGTGCTTCTTTCAAAATTGTGAATTACATGGCCTCTGGTTTAAAATACAAACCAAATTCAATTGTTGGAAAGTTGTTACACGATACTCAGGTGACCTATAAGGCCCGTGGGCCTCTTGTTATGTATTTTATATTTATATTTAGCATATTTATTTTATATATTTAATCAAAATGTTAAGTAAACAAAGAAAAACATGATTCAAATTTTTTTTGATGATATTTTGAGATTTTCGATATGCATATCATCCTCACATTGAATCAATATTATCGATTTCTCGATATATCGTCCCAGCCCTAAGAAGAAGGTATGGTTTTAGCTTTATTGTGCCCTAAAAATTTAATGTTTTCAAAAAGTTTTGAAACTGGCTTAAATATTAGTTGACTATATGACTGTAATAAATCAGGAAAGAATATAGCATGATGGAGTACCATTCTGGATATATGACGTCCATAATTTGATGCATTTCTCTATTTTAAACAGAAAAATCCTCAAAATGACCCATTTCAAGGGTTATTTTGCTTAAGAAAATAATGTCCACAGCCGTCGCCCACGTTAATTTTTAGATATACTGTGTAAAATTCTTTGAAAAATCATATATCTCAAAATCTTTGTGGGCGATGCCTGTGGACAATATTATCTGAAAGAAAATTCCATTGAAAATTAATGTCTTCTGCAACTTTTTAAGAAAATACGGGAAATTGCACAAGTTTATGACATCACAATTAGCATTTGGAAGGTCATGTGAGAAAAAAGATTTGTATGATCTTTCTGCATGGAATTTCAATAATTCAAAAAGCATGAGTTTTAATTTTTTACATCACTTTTATTTTTGAGAAAAACACAGGGCAAGATTTGCATTGAAACCATACCTTGTTCTTTACAGCTGTTCTTAGCAATACACACTACTTAGACTGTGGAAGACGACACATCGATATGGTCTAAATAAGTATTAAATTCTAAAGTGTAATATTCATTTCAACTGTACAGGATTGATATGAGTTTCTGAACTGATAATTTTTTGATGACGTTTGTGATTTATTGGAGAATAATGTCCGCGGCATTTCTTTGAACTCGGCAATAATTGTAGTAGAATTGGATATAATTCACATAATTTATTACTATTAGCATGTAAGGGTGGGATGTGTCCTAATTTATGACCTTGAATTTTGAGTTATCTCCTGTATTTAGGTCACCTGAGCTGAAAGCTCAAGTAAGCTTTTCTGATCACCCATTGTCCGTCGTCCATCCATCTGTCCATCTGTCTGTAAACTTTTCACATTTTCAACTTCTTCTCAAGAACCACTGGGCTAATTTTAACCAAACTTGGTACAAAGCATCCTTGGGTGAAGGGGAGTTCCCTTCAAAGGGGAGATAAACAAGAAAATACAAAAATTGGGTGGGGTTAAAAAAAAACTCAAGAACCACTGGGTCAGAAAGGCTGAAACTTATGTTGAAGCATCCTGGGGTAGTGTAGATTCTAAATTGTTCAAATCATGACCCCGGGGATAGAGTAGGGCCACAATAGGGAATCCAAGTTTTACATTGAAATTTGTAGTAAAAATTAATCTTTAAAGATTTTCTTCTCAAGAACCACTGGGCCAGAAAGGCTGAAACTTATGTTGAACCATCCTTGGGTAGTGTAGATTTTAAATTTTTCAAATCATGACCCCTGGGGGTAGGGCGAGGCCACAATAGGGAATCCAAGTTTTACATTGAAATATGTAGTAAAAATCTTCTTCTGAAGAACCACTGGGCCAGAAAAGCTGAAACTTATATTGAAGCATCCTTGAGTATTGTAGGTTTTAAATTTTTCAAATCATGACCCCCGGGGATAGGGCGGGGCCACAATAGGGAATCCAAGTTTTACATTTAAATATGTAGTAAAAATCTTTAAAAATCTTCTTCTCAAGAACCAGTGGACCAGAAAAGCTGAAACTTATGTGGAAGCATCCTTGGGTAGTGTAGATTCTAATTGTTCAAATCAAGACCCCTGTGGGAAGGGCAGGGCCACAATAAGTACTACAAGGGGGGTGGGGGGGGGGGGGGGAGAAATCAGGTGAAAACAACAAGGCCAAAGTTACTCAGGTGAGCATTGTGGCCCATGGGCCTCTTGTTAATTAATAGAAAAAATCTATTCTAAAAAACTTACCTACTTAAAAAAAAACATTTTCAATTGTCATTCTATTTCTTCTGTTTTAATGCATCTTTCAGCCACAGTATTTATTGATAATCTTATTATTTGAATTTTTATTTTTAGGTCACCTGAGTCACTCAGGTTACCTATTGCTATCTGTTTTCGTCCGTCGTCGTGCGTTGTGCGTTGTGCGTCGTGTGTTAACATTTGAACATTTTCAGCTTCTTCTCTGAAACCGATGAACCAATTTCAGCCAATTTTAGCATATGACATCTATGTGTGAAGGGGAACAAAATTTGTGAATTTCATGGTCCCTGCCCCCCTGGGGCCTGAGGGGTGGGGCTAAAACCACCAAAATTAATGCAATCTTTAAAAATCTTCTTCTTTACTCCAGGACATCAAGCAGTCAAACTGTTGACATGACTGTAATAAGTATTGAGCCCTCTACCAAAATTGTGAAATTCATGACCCCAGGGCCAGAGGTTCTGGTGCTAGGGCGGGGTTATAATATTTATTAGATCATATAGTGAAAGTGCATTACTTCTTTGAAAATCTTCTTCTCTACTCCTGGGTATTATTGAAACAAATTGAATACATAGTTATGATAAGCAAGGGTGACTCTACCAAAATTGTGAAATTCATGGCCCCAGGGTCAGGGGTTCTGGTGCTAGGCTGAGGCTATAAAGATCATATAGTGAAAGTGCATTATTTCTTTGAAAATCTTCTTCTCTACTCCTGGATATTATTGAAACAAATTAAATGCATAGTTATGATGAGCAAGAGTGACTACCAAAATTGTGAAATTCATAGCCCCACGGTTGGGGTTCTGGTGCTAGGGCAGGGCTACAGTCCCTGAAACGTTCTACTTTCCCATTTTTCCGTTCGCTCACCGTTCGTTCAGCGTGCGTTCACCGTTCGTTCACCGTGCGTTCACCGTTCGCTCTCCGTTCACAGTTTTGCGTTCACCGTGCGCTCGCGTTCACCGTTCACAAAGCGTTCAGCGTTCGCTCTTCGTTCCGTTCACTTTGCGTTTACCTTGCGTTCAGCGTTCACCTTGCGTTCAGTTTTCATTGTCATTCGGAACTCCGAAGTGAAAGGACTTATCTGTTTGTAGTTAAGGAGTAACAGTTTTTTTTTTTAATTTATTAACTAACATATCGTGTTTGAAGAATCATTATTTCATGAGGAAAAATATCTACGATATATATTTTTATTATTCTAACTTAGCTGTTAGGTTATTTATTAAATTACTCTGGAAAATAAATGTTGTTACAAGCACATTCTGTACCTATGTAGAACGATGCTGAGATATTAAATTTAACTAAGGGCAATGTGCAAATACTTCAAGCACTGCAACATTTTGTTGTTTTGTTAAAGGCGACAAATCATTAATGGAGATATAATTATTCAAGTCAAATAATTACGCAGCAAAATTACGAAAATATTTATTTCTAATACTTTTTTTTCAATTACTACAGAAAATATAATAGAACTAGTACTAGTTCTGAGAGTTATAGCACTGCGGATATCCTGTTAATTTATTATCTTTAGAACGAATTAAATTGATAGTGTGGTTAAAGAAAATATTTATTTAAAATGTAATGCACTACAGAATTTCTCTACTGTAATATGTAAAATCTATAGTTATAGAGAAAAAAAACTTTCTTCACCGTAACTTTATATGTTTGCCAATCGATATGATTAATACCCCCCCCCCCCCTTTCCCCCTAAATCAGTGACTTAGTCAGTACCGTATTTCCAGAATATTTTAATTAATATTTTAAAAAAGCTACGGTCTTTTTTAGAACAAAAATTTCAGTCTCAAAACAAACATGCATCTAAAAAAGTCACAAAACAATAGTAGATCAAAATGTACACGTGTCGGCGGTGGTATTTGAAATTGGCAGAGAGTGTGTTTCACATTCAATTGTTAATGCCCAATGTTTTTTACTAATTTATTATTCAAATGTTGGAATCAAATCTAGAAATGATAAAAATAAATGTTATAACTTGTTGGAAATACTCGCACTTCGTCTTCGATGTGACGAAACTTACACACCTGCACAGTGTCGAATGATTTTGATTGACAGGACAAGCACGTGGACTTCGTGTGAACTTGAAGCAGGAAAATAAAAAACGAGTATGACTGTCAAACAAATGGATAAGATTTGTTGATTAAAAAAAAGTTACTTTCACTGTCTGATATATTTAGAAAAAAATTTAAGAGTTTTTGCTTGATATAGGTACAAACATTTGGTGAAGCCTGAAAGGAGGGGGGGGGGGCTAAAAACTGAATATTACTCTCTCTCTCTCTCTCTCTCTCATTTGTCTGTTTAATAAAAACTATAACACAATATTACTTAAATATCAAGTTCTGAAAATTGAATTTATAACAAATAATATGAATATGTATCTTTGTATCATCATGATCTTGTCCGAGTATAATCACGGCCATCTAGAGATGCATGTAGACGTCTGCTCAATAAATCATAATGAAAAATAGAAATGACACATAATATATTATTGTATTTAATATTTAAAATACGAGCGTATAAATGTAATTTTTTTTTTTCATTACTTTACACGAAATCGCCTTGACACGGAGATATATATATATGAATATAAGTTACACCGCTTTAATTCATTCTATAAATCATAAGTTTTCTCTAATTTGTTATCAACTAAGAATAAACATTTTTATTTTCCAACTAAAAACATCTTTTATACTTCCGCGTTCGGCAACAATTGCAATGTTTTAATGCGATAAAAATCGTGTGATTAAAAACTTAATGTGCATGCATCGTCTTTCTGAGGACAATTTTGGAGAATTTATTTTATTGACTTAATTATTCATTCATTTATTTGTTTACTTATTTATTATTATTATTATTATTATTATTATTATTTTTTTTTTTTTTTTTTTTTTTTTTTTTTTTTGGCACCTGACATTATAATACAATAAAATAGTTTCAATGCAAGGAAAAGATCAGAGGCATTCCGAATATATCGTTCATCTTGCGTTCACCGTTCGTTCACCGTTCACTTTGCGTTCGCGTTTGCGCTCCGTTCGCGTTCTGCGTTCGCTCACCGTTCACCGTTCACACATCGTTCACCAAGTTGCGTTCAGCGTTCACACATCGTTCACTCACCGTTCGCTCTGCGTTCCTTCAGCGTTCGTTCACCGTTCGTTCACCGTTCGCTCACCGTTCAAGTGGGAAAGTAGAACGTTTCAGGGACTGTATATAGATCATATAGTGAAAGTGCATTATTTCTTTGAAAATCTTCCTCTCTACTCCTGGGTATTATTGAAACAAATTAAATACATAGTTATGATAAGCAAAAGTGACTCTACCAAATTGTCAATTTCATGGCCCCTGGATCAGGGGTTCTGATGTTAGGGCGGGGCTCTATTTGTGAAAATGCATTAATGTTTTAAAAATCTTCTTCTCTGCTCCTGGGTATTATTTAAACAAACTAAGTACATTGATATGATAAGCAAGGATTCCTTTTCCAAAATTGTGAAATTCATGTCCCCAGGGACAGGGGTTCTGATGCTAGGGTGGGGTTATATAGCTCCTATAGTGAAGGTGAATTATTTCTTTGATAATCTTCTTCTCTGCCCCTGGGTACTATATAAACAAACTAAGTACATTGTTATGATGTCAAGGATGCCGCTTCCAAAACTGTGAATTTCATGGCCCCAGGGTAAAGGGTTCTGGTGAAAAGGTGGGGGGGGGGGGGCTCTTGATAATATAGTGAAAATGCAGTAATTCTATTAAATAATCCTGTCTGCTCCTTAGTAAGCAGATAAACAACGTGATTACTTATGATGAGCAAACTTCTGGTCCCAGGGTGAGAGGCTCTGGTGTTTCTCAATGGGGAGGGGGGCTCTATTGATAATATATTGAATCTGTAGTAAAAATGCATTATTTCTTTAAAAATTTTCTCTGCAGTTGGGCATATCAGAGGCAAAAAGAGTAAAAGTTTTGATAAGGAAGGGTATTTTTACCAGATTCAGGGTTCTCACTAGGATTTTGCTAACTTGAGTCCCAGGACTCAAGATTTCTGAGAAGGTTGCGTCCCAGCTAAAGAGCCAGGTACGTTAGCTAATGTCAACAGGCCCTGCAAAATACATAAAAAAAATGTGTTTGTGTATCCAAACTATCCATGTATATTTATAAAGTTTATGAACCAAAGTCTTCGTATATGTAATTATTTGGGCGGATCCAAGCTTCGTGTGCCGTTATGTAGTATCCAAACCTATGCCGTATCCGGAAAACAAGCAACTTTCCTCACTTTTCACTCGGTTTTTGGGAAAATTCGATGTGGCCGCAAGCATCGACCACAAAAATATTTTAACCAGAAATACTTTAACATAAAAGGGGTTGATTTATACTGGTTTTGTTCTGGTCGTGGGCTGCGGCCACAGTGAATTTTGTAAAATTCTGATACTATCAGTCGTCTGCTTTACGGATCTTGACATGAGGGGAATGGAATTATCTGGGTGTTTTAATAATATTCTGAGAAAATGAATAACAATAGGATGCATGCTTACTTTGTAAAGAATCTAAATGATATAAAGAATTAATTCAATTATTCAGTTGTTCAAAATTCGTTGTCGCGACCACCTTTTTTACTTTCGTTTTCATCCAAGCAATCCGGAACAAGCATAACATACTTACATGTACAATTTATACATAATATTATATAACGTCTAAATCTTAGAAAATGTGTTGTAAAAGGGTATAATTGAAATGTTACTGTGGTTGATGATTTTTTATAACGACATCTTATGTGGATTTTAGGCAGAAACCTAACGTCTCCAGGTTGTATAGCTAACTCTAAATATAGACGTCGTCATTGTTTACATTAACAACGTAGAGTGACGTGCCAAAAGTTTTCTCCATATTTTGGTATTTCGTTTGATATTTCACTATAAACAATACCGTTGTTTAATCAAACATTTATGAAAAAAATTATCAAGAAATTTCATAGTAAAAGAAAACAGCGCTCAGATCTAATATATCTCAAATTTACGTCAGTAAAAATTCATGCACTGGAAAGTTTACATTAATCAATGCAAAGGTGATTTTTTAAAAAATATTTTAGCACTAACCACCCTTTCTCCGAAAGCTTTATTTGTACATGAATATACCTAGTATATTTTAATTTAAGTAGGAAATGAAAATCCTTCAATGAATTAAATGAATTAAATTTATTTATTTACATTTGCAAATATTTTTCTTAGATGAACCTATAGAAGAGAAAATATGTTCAATTCTGTATGAACTTATTAGGGGGTCAGAGGTCATGGCGTGACCGAATCACACAGCGAGACGATATCTTGTCTACATATTTCTGTCACAGTGACACTGGTTTCGGAACTTCTGAACCGTCAAAGCGATGAAAAAGATAAAATTATTGAAACATATAAATTATTTTTTTTTCGTTCAACAAATGATCGTTAGATCTTTCTTCGGTGTGAAGAATGTTTCTAATTAGGCAAAATCACGCTTACCTTTTTAACCCGAAATTCCTTTGAAGGTATGTAAACTGAAGACGATAGCACCGCTTTTGACTTTATATATAAAGAACTCGTACAATAATAGTAAGATAATTCCCAGTAGCGATCATTGTTTTTGCATTATGAACAGATATTTCCTGAACTGGACTGCTAAACATCAATGTAAGTATTCAAATGTTGGAGCGAGGCGAACTCTCAAGACCAAACAACTTCTAGGTCATTGCGCGTCACAACATAGCAATACGGCGGGCCGTTCGTGTAATAAATGCAGTTCTATTCCGAATATTCTTCTCAAATGTAAATAAAAGTAATAAACAACAATGTTAAAAAGTTCACTGGGAAATGAACTTGGTTGGTACGTGATCAAATCTTCTGAGAAGCCCTTCGGGCTTCACAGGATTTGATCACGTGACCAACCAAGTTCATTTCCCAGAGAACTTTTTAACATTGTTGTTTATTTCTTAAATACATCTTATACATCAGTTAGAAATCCTTTTATTATGATTTTTTGTCTTTTCAAAAAACAACTGAAGTGATACTTAGTTGAGAACAGTAGAGTATATAAATATATGCTATATATATGTTCCTAAAAACAATGAAAAAAATGAGAGTAAATTGAAGGAGAAAGAGTAAGGGGGAATTAAATTTACCTATAAAGTTTTCCTTCAGAAAATTTAAGATGAGAATAGATAAATGACTAAAATGATACCCATTATAATGGAAACTTCTGAATGCGACAACTTCATATAGTTTTAAGAAATAATAAAATGCTGAAAAAAAAATATTAATAATATTATATATTCATATTATCTTTATTTACACAAGTCTTTGAAGTCTAACTCAGTCATTACACCCTCCCCCTTTTTGGATAGTAAAAACACTCCAAAATATAAATCCATTGACTCTTACTTAATCAAAATATATTGATAATAAAAATATCTTCTTATATTATATAATTATATAATTTGATACTCATTTGTAGGAGGGGGCGCCTGACTGTCCCGTTTAGGTTATTGTCATTCTTGATATTCTTAATTTTAGCAAATAAAATTTACAAAATATTGTATATTTAATTTCATTTGCAAAAATAAAGTTAACCAGGAAGGACACTATTTATAAGCTTATATATCATACTGAAAATCTCAGAAATAGGGGAAGTAAAACTACTGGGGATCTGCAGGTGCCCCCCAACGACCCTTGCTTTTGAAATCCCCTATCGCCACCAACTCACAGGTGAAGTACGTACCAGGAAGATATTTTCTATTTAAGAGAGAGATGAAAATAGTTAGCATTATAATATTTATAATCCACAAATGGATACAGGCACGTAAAATTGGATGGAAGGGGGGGGGCTGGCCCCCCAAGTTTTTTCCAGTGTCCCCCATCTTTTTGTTGCAGTGCAGTTAAATAAAAAAAATGGTACTGAAAGAAGTTAGCCCCCCCCCCTCCATGAAATAACATTTTCGAGTGTGTACATGTTTTTTTTGCTCGTCGTTTCTTTCGGGTTGAAAAAAAAATTCTCAGGCTGCCCTCCCCCCTCCCCTACACACACTTTCAAAAACAGTGCTATACGTCACTTCACTGAGATACTCAGATTTCAAATTATAATTTCTTGGTGTTGTTTGTCCCCAAATGATCAACAGTCAGGTTCTAAATCTGAAACCACCAGAGGAATAAATTCAACATGAACCTGGCTGATGCCTGTATTAATGTTGAGGAGTATTGGTATAAACTTTAATGCATCATCTCCATTCGAGGTCGATGTATAAAAGATGGACTCGTGTTGCATAGTAGATCTAATTTATTCTAAAAAGATTTTTTGTTAATAGCATCAACGAATATAGACTTGTTGACAATTTATAACTTCAGCATCATTTGTGACAAAAAGACTATTCTTTTTTCTTTAGCTCTTAATTGAAAATTCATTTGTTTTTCCTTAAACTTCATGTACATGTTAACTAATTTAAAATGCCGTTACCTTTTTTTCTGTACACAAACAATTTCAACTATGATGAATATGTAACTAAGTTTGACATTCAAATATACGTATTTTGAAGAAATAAAATCAATTGCGTCATCTCGTGCCCTCCGATTGTCGGAAAGGCCAAGAAGGTCGATTGGACCAGAAGGTGCGACATTCGTGTCAGTAATGCTGTATACAAGGCTTGTTAAAAAAGTCTTTGGAAAATGGTGTTTTTATTTGTTTTGAAAATCAAAATATAAAAGTCAGATTAGTATTTTTATTTATTATAAAATTCAAAGTCAGATTAGTTAATTAGTAAAAGGTAATGACTAAAGAAGGGGGACACTCCCCCCCCCGATACGTAGTGGCTGAGTTGTTAGTAATATCATTAAATCCTGATTATATACATGTACTGTAAAAGTGGTTATTTACACTGGTTGTTAAGTACGCGTTTGTGACTGTCAAACATTACGCGTGGGTGTAATATACGCGGTCGCACGAGTTATCGAGAAAAATTTACGCGGCCATCGATACTAACATCGAGTTGTCCCCCTTTGAAAAGGTCAAGAAGTTTACACGCATGAATAAGAAAAAATAAATTAGAAATTAAACAAACAAAACAAAAAGAATTTTTACTGGTCATCGATATGTGCATGTTCCTTGGATTGCTAAATATAACGGTGATCTGCACGGTCAAAAGCGGTGAAGTGTGAACAACTGGTGTACGCTTCACTGTAATTATTTACGCAAGCTCAAACTTTTAAGTGGGATCTACTTACCTGTATCTTGGTGGCGAGTGTTGACAAATAATTCGATAGGTATGTTTGTATAGTGACTGTGAGTTTGTGTAACATTTTGAACTAATTATTTGAAATTAAGAGGTACGAACTTGTACATACAAAGGAAATGAATATGAGAATGACGTTTTGAAGCTCTACTTACGTGACGTTGTTTGTAATGTAATTATCTAATCACGTGCGTTCAATACCACGATTAATATATGACTGGTTCGACCTTTATATCAGTATTAGTAAAAGTCTAGAATGGATCCAGAACTTAGAAATTTTGTGACCATACGCGCGGGGGTATTTTACGCGGTTCTAAGCTTACCGCGTAAGTAGTGTAAATTTCCCCCACGCGTAAAAAACCACTTTTACAGTAATCCCTGTCCATTTTTTGGCTGCCCATTGTTCTATTTTGCATGAATAATTTAATATTGTTTTGAATTGTTGTTTTTAACCTCGAAAAGGGCGATTTTTGGTATTTTAATATTATAATTTGAACCTAAGTGCAAATAGGTCAAAATTAATGCTAAAGAAAGTTATATTTTACAGTTCTTGTTTGTTAATAAAATTAAATTTCAATGAGCTTTTTGCATTGTCTATCTTTTATTTGACGTTCCGGGAAAAAAAAATTAAAAACAAAATTGTGGAGAAAAACGGACTGCACATTAAGCAAGCAATTTTGACTGCAGATATGATATTCAGATGAATCGACACTATGGAGGTGACAAATTCTTTCAATTAAAACGTTCTTTTTGTGCAATATTTTCTTTGAAGTAAATAAACAATGCAATGTACGTAAAAAGTTTTAACATCTTTTACATATAAAATACAATGGTACATAAAAGTTGTTTTTTTTTTTTAAAATATAATTCAAAATTGACGGCAATAATGACGTCATAGTGCTCAAAGCGGTTAAATGCAATAAAATACATTCCATCTTCAGAGGGTTATTGCAACTAAACTATAAAAGATAGATAAGAATTGTTAATATATTTATAAAGTGTACATTCTCAACTCATTTCTTTATGATTATTTTTAATTTTCAAAGAAGGGCCGAATTGCACTACTAATGTACCTGGCTCTTTGATGCGTCCCAGAAAAATTATGTTGAGTCCAAACTAAATTATTGCAGTATCCTTCCATCCAAACATCAATAAAAATCTTTATCATTATTAGTTTGTTTACGTAGTATTAACATATTCAAGTATATAAACTGGTAATGCATTCAAGCCATATTCTAAAATACACGCGTAATCAATTAACATAAAAATAACTTGGTGTTTATAAAGCTAAAATTAACTGTTGCATAATCAACTAGTACCCAAAAGTTGACTGTATACAATCACAGGTGTCATGTGCGATGAGGCGTAACTAATCCTGTCGGTCGTCTGCACTGGGTGAAATTCACGAGATAATCAAGCCGCATTGTGTATACAAGCAGTAATTATGGTTTCTACGTGTAGATAACACTCACAATTCAAAAGTGTTTTTTTTTTTTAAAAAAGCTGCAGTGTGTTTACAGCTGTCGGAGTTTGGCATGCGACACTATTATGACTATGGACTAATAAACATGAAATATCTTATGATCAATCCCTGTTTTAAAAAAAAAAAGAGAAATAAGTATAAGAAAAGTTGTTTCTTGGATAAACTTTATGATAGTTACAGGAAGATTTCGATTAAATATTTCTTTGACAAGTTCTAACATCTAAATTCCCCGTTTTCGAAATCACCCGAATTTTCTCGCTAACGAGGACGCATCCGATCATGAGTCTGCGGACGCATCGTTTTTAAGAACCTTGCGTCCCAAGTAATTTTGCTGCGTCTAGGACGCAGATTCTTGCGTTAATGAGAACCCTGCAGATTTTTGAACTTCTGGACCATTTGGTCAAGAGTTCTGGTCCTAGCCAGGGCTCTATTAATTTGTATTCTACTGAGAGGAGTTATTCCCCTTTGCTGTTTACTTCTGATAATTAATCACTGTAAATAATGTACTTGAAAGGTTAATAGAATAAGGCAATTATGCAAGAATTTTTATTGTATAATACAAAAAGTATTTTCGTAGTTTTAATGATCAGGTATACTTGTAAGTAATAGATAAATAAAAATGAGACAAAAATAACTTGTCTTATTAAATGTTCATCAAAGACCAAGAGAGGCCTATGTAAGAGATTTCAGCAAGGAATTAAAATAGTATAGAAGCACTGGTAGTTTGCTCAGTATACTGTATGGTGATAGTGATAAATGGGGAACAGACTAGAACCTAATTTATGAACTGTTAATGAATACTGGACTAATTATTTTGTTGATCCTGATCACCCTATTTTTCTTGCTTTTGGGCAACAAAGCTTCACCTTTCAGTTCATTTTATACTCTATGGATCCTCTAAATTGTTGTATTATACTTAGGTGACCGTTAAGGCCCTTGGGCCTCTTGTTTAAAAAAAATAGCTTGTCCCCATAGACTTAAATTCAATCTTTGTTAATTAATTACTGCTTAGTTAATTATAATTTTGAAACTTTCTCTTGGTAAATCCTTTTCTACTGTAAACTGCTTTAAATTAATATCAGTGTATTATGTACGTGAGGGACATTTAAGGATAGAGAATTTGGTCCTATTAGGTTTGGAAAACCTTAAGGGTTAGAGCAAAATAAAAGTATATGAAAGTTATAAACACTAGTGGCAAGTATCCTAAGGAATTGATCTTAATTTCTGGGTGTAGTAAATCTGAAGAAGATTGAGACACCCAGTTCTTATCTACAATGGGAACCTAGGGGAGAAACATGGTGCAAGTAGTACCTTACCCAGTCCCCGTTTCTAGATAAGAAAAAATTTATTATAAGCACTACGTGCTATACCCTCAGACAGAGGTGTCTTAATAATCACTTCGATCATTAACTCAGAGTTAAAGGAAAGGGGGAGTACAACACAAGGTCAAAGTTTTGCATAAGAATATATAGGAATCTTCTGCTCAAGAACAACAAAGCCATGATTAGTTGTAGCGTAAATTAAAGTTTGCCCCCACCACCCTTTTCAATACTGAACTGATTTCTACTTCTTCCTAGCCAATGTGCTTAGGTGAGCCATGTGGCCCGTGGGCCTCTTGTTAGCTCACCTGAGCCTAAGGCTCAAGTGAGCTTTTCTGATTACATTTTGTCTGGCGTCCATCTGTCTAGCTGTCCATCTGTTTGTACACGTTTCACATTTTCAACTTCTTCTCAAGAACAACTAGGCCAATTTCAACCAAACTTGCCATAAAATATTGAGTAAAGGGGATTCAAGTTTGTTTAAATGAGAGGCCATGCATTCTTCCAAGGGAAAATAATTTCCAATTAGTGACCACAATGTACAGTCACATTTTTACATAGGAATACATAAGAATAATCATAATTTTGGGTGTATTTATTTTTTTTTTAAGACATGTTAAAAACATTTAAGAAATCTTAAGATAATATTAACTAGTGCTAATTGTAATTGGCACCGTTACAGATGTTCCCCAAACACTTCTTTTCATTTAAAGTGTAAGCCAGTCGAATTGAAGCACATGTGCATGAGCGTGTTTTCACGATATCTCATACATATCATAATGTAGAACCTCCTTATGTATGACAATGTTTTAAATATCAAAGTATTTTTCAAAAGATAGGAAGGTTATTGAGATTTCTTATGTCAGCAAATCAGAGGAAGGTTAAAGCTGATTCAATTGTATCAGTCATTTCACTCCTCGCACAAGCACGCACATGGATGCAAATGCACGCAAAACCACCTTTGTTGCGCACATCTACATTTTTTCAAAAACTTGGCCATAACTTTTTCACAGTTAGCACTAGGCCTTTCAAATTTCAAAGGTGTATTCCTCATGACAAGACCTTCCTTTGGATATGAAGAACTTTGACCTTTTGACCATGACCATGGAGTTTGACCTACTTCTGAAAAACTTTAACCTTTCCCATAAGAACAGCTGGTGCTATGACTTTTATATTTTGCATAAGTATTTCTTATAACAAAGAATTTCCCAGCATACCATTAATTTTGACCCTTTGACTTGACCTTGGAGTTTAACCTACTTTTAGAAAACATTAACCTTTACCATAACTTTTGAATGGTTGGTGCTTGTGCTTTCATTTTTATCAGGTATATCCATTGACACAAGTCCTTTCTTTTTGGTAACAACATTTTTGATCTCTTGACCTTGGAATTTGACTTGTATTTGAGAAAGTTTAACCTTTGCTGTAAGCTGCTTTACTGGGGCATCAGTGTTTCATAAACACATCTTGTTAGCTCACCTTAGCTGAAAGCTCAAGTGAGCTTTTCTGATCACTTGTTGTCCATCCGTCTGTCCGTCCATCCATCTGTAAACTTTTCACATTTTCAACTTCTTCCCGAGAACCACTGCGCCAATTTTAACCAAGTTGGTACAGGGCATCCTTGGTGAAGGGAGTTTAAATATTAAAATGAGGGACCAACCCCCCTTCCAAGAGGAGATAATCAAGAAAAGACAAATATAGGGTGGGGTCATTAAAAAATCTTCTTCTCAAGAACCAATGGACCAGAAAAGCTGAAACTTATCAGGAAGCATCCTTGGGTAGTGTAGATTGTAAATTGTTCAAATCATGGCCCCCGGTGGTAGGATGGGGCAACAATAGGGAATCAAAGTTTTACATTGAAATATATAGGCAAAATTTTTAAATATCTTCTTCTCAAGAACCACTGAGCCAGAAAAGCTGAAACTTATGTGGAAGCATCCTGAGGTAGTGTAGATTCTAAATTGTTGAAATCATAGCCTTCAGGGGTGGGGACACAATAAGTATTTCAAGGGGGGGGGGTCTGGTGAAGAACAACAGGGCCAAAGTAATTCAGGTTAGCATTGTGGCCCATGGGCCTCTTGTTTTTTTTAAAAAATCTTCTTCTCATTACAAGAACAACAAAGCCATTATTTGTCATATTAAATATAGAAGCATCCTCAGGTACATATGTTATGTAGATTCAAATTTGTTCAAATCAAGCCTTCCTCCCTCTCCCAGGGTTGTTAATTTTGGACCACTCATACATTTAAACTTTTTTTAATATCTGCTTTTTTCCTGGCCACTGTCCTCAGGTGATTCATAAGGCCCATGGGCCATGAGATTTGTTTACCATTTAGGTTAATGTTTAATTTAAAATGCATTTTATTTAATTAAGCCATTCCAAGTTTTTTCTCTGTTTAGCGTCCTACCATCTTTCAAAAACCTACCTACCTCTTCGCAAAAAACACACAAACCAAAAAATAAAACAAAGACTTCATAGTTGTAAAAATTATGCCATTTGAAAAATCTATTTTCCTCGTTGAAAGATCTATTCTTCAGCAAAACTGAGGTATTAAATGCTTAAAATATTTCTTATATGACATATTGTAGACAAATTTTTATAGAAATTGACAGAATTTAAAGATTTTGACCAGAATAATCGATTTTAGGACTCCTGATTCTGTTTGTTTTTTCTGATATGGGGTGTCAAAAACCAAGGTGCACGCGGACGCTAAACATAGAAAAAACTTGGAATGGCCTTATATAGTACATGGAAATAATTTTGTAAGTAATAGACAATTTCATCCCACAGTTCCATAGGTTTTACTCGTTGATTTTACTTTTAATTGTTTTTCAGGACTATGTGTGATACTCAGTCAATCATCTATCCTGGATATCAAAGAATGTGGCATGTTTGCAAGTGGGTGCCCGGATAAGAATTATATACCTACAATGATGTATCAATGTTAGTATTCTTAGAAAGTTGTGAAACTTTCCTATCCAATCATGGTTTTATTATTTGTTTGAAAATTAAGATAATATTTAATTTGTCAATGTAAGTGCTTATACTTTTCTGTCTAATATGCAGTTTACTTTCTCCTAAACAAAACTGACTAAATTAACAGTTTCCATTGCATGAAGGGCATCTGAAAAGTTCTGAGAATGGTTTGATAAAATATTTACCATTAAACAGAAGTTAATGAGTTTGATATATCTGAATTGAAAAGAGCAGGAAAATATGTGTATATAATTGCGACACATCGTGGCAAGCCATGGGTTTTGTGTCCATTCTATTTCCACAAACCTGTGGCTGTCTCCTATAAAATTTCTCTCGTTCTCATGAATATTAATAACATACATTCAACCAATGGAATAACATCTGACGCTTCAAGTCAGAACCAATGACAATGATCAGTCTATCTTGTATTTGGATGTAACCATAACCATGAGCTGTACATCAACTTCGGTTCGAATTTCCTTTCTTAACGAGTAACGTATTCAGCGTTCTCACACAACGTCTACATTTGAAACCCTGTATTTTAATGTAAAACCTTGTAAGTATTTTAGAATATACGTTATTCACCTCTGTTCTTCAGGATCTATCATATTTTTTTTCAATAAATCTGCCACACATAGCAAACATGATTTCATTATGGGCGCCGCCATTTAAGCGTACCAAAAATTGCTACAGAGTGATTTCATTGGTCAAGGTAAATCTGGCATCACTTAATAAATATTCAATGATTCAGTCACAAGAATGAGAGAATTTGGTAGGAGTCAGCCACGGGTTTGTGGAAATAGAATGGACACAAAACCTGTGGCTTGCGACGATGATTGCGACATCACTTTGTATTTTTAATGATGTAAATAATATATCCCAAAATAATGTCAGAATTCCGTTGTTTAGTAAACTGGAAAGTTACAATTTTTTGTCCGAATCAGAACATCGGTATAGTCATATTAAGGGCTTCTTTGAGAAGATTTTTTAAAGAAAATATGCATAGAGCTACAGTAAGACTATAAGAGTGGTACATTAAATCAGCAATTCAGTATTTCATTTTATGATTGGTAAATAAGCTCATTTTATGACCGATTACAACAGATCATAGACATTCATTAAATTTTTTATACGCCTGTCTTTAGACGGGACGTATTATGTTATGGCGTTCATGTCCGTCCATCCGTCTGTCCATCTGTTAGCTTTTTCGTCTCGATCCGGCTCATAACTTTAATACTATTAGGCCTAGGATTATCAAACTTTGTCAGCTGATACTTCTTGGGTAGAAGGTGTGTCGCACATTTAAAGTAGGTCGCTCTGACCTTTAATCAAGATGCTATGGCCAAATATGGAAAAATCCTGCCTGGCTCATAGCTAGAAAACTATTGGACTTAGAATCATCAAACTTGGCCAATTTATGAATCTTAGGTAGAAGGTGTGTCGCGACCTATTTCAAGGTCACTGTGACCTTTAATTTAAGTGAAATTAACAAAAAACTGTCTTTTTTACTATTAGATTAAACAATCCCAAAAAATGCAAGAGTGTTGCAGTATCCTTATTAAATAAATGTTAAATCAAGAAAATACTTATTTTTTCATTATATACTTTACAGCAATCTATAACAAATGTAATGTTACAAGAGAAATTCTACCTCTCCCATGGGTGTAATTATCAAGCACTGGTCAAGGAGAACTTGATAACAGAAAATTGCATGTCAAATTAGAGAGAAATTAATGAGTTTAGTGTGAGGAGCTAACTGGTAGAGCATCTCTGATCAAGCAGGTGTTATCTATATCTCTTGGGAACTGGGCAAAAAGAATCAGCCGTGTTGGATTAAATAGTTGGCTAGTCTAACTTTTAAAATGAATTTGGTGAAAAGTAATTAAAACTTATTTGATATTGTATGATAAATTAATTTGATATTGTATGATAAACTAATTTGATATTGTATAATATAATTAAAACTAATTATACTCGAGAGGGGGGTGATATTGGAATCAGCATGCCCATTGTTCATATGAATTGCAGCTTAAAACCAGTCTGACATTAAATCTAAAAAAAATCAAGTATTCAAAATGTTTTAATTATGGTAGATAGTCCCAACAAATCTAAGAGTAATGCAGGAACCTTATTAAAAATGTTGCATCAAGATTATACACAAGTTTTTTGTTTCTTTTTATAAATCTTTGTAACAAATTTAAAAAAAAAAATCTTTGTTTTCAAATTTAATTTCAGAATGACATAAATATGCATTTTTATTGCACTACAAAGCAGATAGTATTTATAGATCCATTCATCTCTTGGGAGTAATGAGTGGGACATGCATCCAGTTAAAGATTAATTAATGAGTTCAGTGTAGGGAGGCTAGCTGTCTCAATCATTTCTGTTAGAGGATCTCTGATCAAGTCAGGGGCATGATGGAATCAAGTTATTTTTTAAAATAACTTTTTTAGGTTACTTCACTTATCTATTACTAAACAAAGAAATAACTCATTTGAGTTAATTCTTAAAACATAGAATGCCTATCAATTTTGCCAAAAAACATCAATATTTTGAGTTTGTTGCTGATTTAAGATGATGTAAGGCTGAGAAAGTTGTAAATATATGTACTTCTTTTAACAGACTCAACAGACTTCATATCTCCTGAGCAGATAGGATGATATTTATCAAAACATCATGATATTTTTCAGGGAAAAATAATTCCATTTCATGAACATTTCAGAGGTCAATTACACAAATTCCGCCAATTTTGCCAACAGTGAGACTAATTTTCCTGAAATTCTTGAATATTACTGTACAATCTCTACAGTACCGACCAGACACAACCTAACAGAAAGGGAACCCAGAGCGGACCCCAGGTTCGCTCTCTGGGTTCGCTTCGGGTTCGACCAGTCAACATGCCAGTTTGTAATCTAAACATTGTACAAGCAAAGCGTGTGAATGTACAGTGTAAAAATATTATTAATATGATTTTTAAACATGATTTTACAATTATGTATTTTAATTCTCCGGACAACATGCAATATTTACACATCTATTTTCATAATTTTTTATTTTTAAAAATCTATTAATACATTATATATTTTTATTATCCAGGTAGCATGTTACATGTATAGTTGCATATTTATTTTCTTTATTTTTAAAATCCATTAATATATAAATATACATTGCGTAAATTTATCAGATAATAAGTACTTTAATTCATAATAGAAAAAAAGAAGATAATAATGGTTATAACAATTGTTACTAAAAAAAAAAAGAATAAAAAAAAAACTGGTCTTCGATAAATTATAGAATTTTATTATCTCAAGATACAGTATAAAAACATGTACGTGCTATAATTTTATTATTTTTTATCTATTTCAATTTACATGCACGTTTTAATTTATCCAGATCAACATCGAAATTATCGATCTTAATAATTGTTCATGAAAAAAATTAAGTGTACATTGTACAGTATAAATTTGCATTATGTCAAAAAAAAAATCTCATTTTTTTTAACTACTGTGATGTTTTTTTTTAAATTAATCTTTTACCAAAATATAAGGAAAGATTATTTTGTCAATTCTAATTATCCTACATGTATACCTTACATAGTATTTTTTTGAATTTTTGTAACTACTTGCAAGTCAGTCAAAAAAAAAAAAAAAAACAAAAAAACAAAATGCAAAAATGATTATCACTTTCCTTCGCGTCGATATATATAATTATACAGGTTTACATGTTCACGAACCTCTTACATGTACTACATGTAATTTTCGAAATACTTTATATGGATAAAAAAAAAAAAAACTAGTCGATACGTTTTGTATTTGTGCATGAAAAGTACACATAATTCCAACGTTAGTAAATTGAACTTGCAAAGATACCTTAATATGAAAACGTACATATATTTTTTTCATTACATAGGTACCTGTATTTGAACTTTGTAATTGTCATAATTATTCAATTTTAACACTTAAATAATTATAGTTTCAAAGTGAAGCCAAGGTCATCACGTGTCGGTAATCAACCACCTGTTTCGAAGATATTGCGGGTGCTAAGAGCAATTGCGGTGGTTTTTTTTAAATTGACACTTGCTAGCTGGATGTATACTGTCTACATGGTCACGGTATACCTGAGTATATACTCCCCCTACAGTCGATGCCCCTCAAGTTACATGTACCTCGTCTGGGCACGTTATCAATGAGAAATTCAATTATTATTATTCTTTTTTCTTTTTTTTTGATTTTTGAATTTGGAAACGTCATAGTTCTTTGGTACGTTGCAAGAAGAGTACATGTTCATGTAATTTGCTGCCAACTGAATGCTGAAAATCAGTAAAATAGCTTTACGAGATCTAGAGATAGAGAGAGAACACTGTATATTATTTGAAATTAAAATCGCTACAACCGGCCCATAGAAAACAATTCGAGTACGGAGAGGGGTGGGGGACTCATCGAAATAAAACAAAAGAAAAAAAAACAAACAAACAAACATCGGGCGTTATTATCTTAATTTCATCTGCTTAATCATCCGAGTTTACAGTTATTGAATTCTTGTTTTGTTTGTTTTCTTTCTTGTTTTTATTTATTTTTAAACATTTAGAATTTTGTTTGTTAACGTGCCGCTCCAGTATATACATGTATGTAGTGGACCGGGGGGGGGGGGGGGGGGGGCATGAACCAGTAAGGAACACAAACTATTCAAATGATCATTGACATGTATTTGAAAACAACTTAAAAAAAATAATATATTCTTTTCAATGGGCCAGTTATTAGTTTTTGTTTTGTTTGTTTTGATTGTTGTTTTTTTTTTTTTATGTCTTCCGTTAAACTCGCCTTATAAAACAATGATTTATAGCATGGAAGTAAATTTTAAATGATCTGTAAAACGAAACTCAAGTTACACTATATGAGAATTTTTAGTGATTATCACGACCTACATATACATGTCATGGACGACAACCTAGCTTAAATATAAACTGCTAAATATGAAAACTTAGCATTTTACGTGTACAGTATGTCTCAGCTATTTCATAGATAAGATCATAATTCAGTTGTTTGTCTTTCAAACATTTGAATTACGATTTAGCAAATGCAATTACAATTGGAAGTTCCAACTTATTTTAAAACGCATGAATAATGTAAACAAAAGAATTTGAAAGCTTTTTTTTAATTAAGATACTCTTATCAATTTCACTCCATCCGATACATCGAAAATAAATTTAACACCTTTTCTTCTTTTTCTTTCGAGATATACTTAGCTTGTAAGTTAATAAAAATAGAAGTGATAATTCTACGTCGAATGTACGGTGAAATTCTTTAAAATTTATCAACGTTCTCCATATTGTCACTTACATGCACATGTTTCGATCGCTATAAAAACAGTAATGATCGATTTCACTACTGTATTTGGAATATACAAGGGGCGGGGCTTACTGGCGGCAAGATTAAAGCGGGGTCCGCTTCACGCATGGGTGCGTAAAGCGAGCCCGGAAAGCGAACGCCGGGTTCGCTCTAGCGGACCCAGAGCTGACCCCGAGCGAACGCAGAACGAACCCGAAGCGCACCCAGAGCGGTCCCAAATTTTCTGAAAGCGGACCCCGAGCGAACCCAGGAAACGAACCCGGGGTGCGCTTTGGGTTTGCTCTGGTGTTAGGTTGTGTCCGGTCGGTACTGTATGTCTTACAATTTTTGTGCAAAGCTGTAGATTTTTGTGCAAGAGTTCTAAAGTGAGGTTGGTTAAGGTTGAAATAACTGAAATAAGTGATGATTTGTTGAATTTCAACTTGTTAAATCTTAAAGATAGATTACTTTTACTGTCATGAACCTTTTCCATCTACTTAATAACCCAAGTACAGAATGAATAAAGCTTTTCAGATGCCAGTAGGTTTAAAATAATGAATAATAAAGTGTCAATAACTGGAATAAGTCACTGAAGAAAAGCATAATCAGGGAAAGATAACCCAAAATAATGACATTTAATAACTTAAATTATTTTAAGAATAACTTGTTTCCATGATGCCCTTGACTGATCAAGCAGCTCTTATCTGTATCCTTTGGGAATTAGACAGAAGAACTGCTTGTCAGCTTATAGCGTATGTCATTTGATGGTCAGCCTTTTATTTTTAATATTAACTTGAAATAAATTAAGTTGTTAAGACTAAATTGATATTGTGTAATATGATATTTTTATTTATTTTTTGGAAAATATCAACTAATTCAGAGCATCATGTCTCACAAACCTGAAAGCTTGGGGGGGGGGGGGGGGGCTGCAGATGGGCATTTGTCAAGCTCTAACAAAACCAGTTGAGGATCTGTAATGTAATATTTGTTATAATTAATACCTACACCACAGGAGATGTATAAACAAATATGATAAGGAATGGAAAAATCCTTGAAATCCTTGTATCAAGGTTGACATGATTTTCTTGCACTTTAAAATGTTTATGACAATTGAGCAATATTTGACAGGCGTATCATGCTGTGGCGGGGCACTTTTTTTTTTAGCTCACCTGAGCCGAAGGCTCAAGTGAGCTTTTCTGATCACATTTTGTCTGTAGTCTGTCTGTCCGTCCGTCTGTAAACTTTTCACATTTTCGACTTCTTCTCAAGAACCACTGGGCCAATTTCAACCAAACTTGCCACAAAGTATCCTTGGGTAAAGGGGATTCAAGTTTGTTCAAATGAAGGGCCATGCCTTCTTCCAAGGGGAGATAATTAAGAAAAATTAATGGCATCATTAAAAAAATCTTCTTCTCAAGAACCACTGTGCTTGAAAATATGAAACTTATGTGGAAGCATCCTCAGGTAGTGTAGATTCAAGTTTGTTCAAATCATGACCCCCGGGGGTCAGGTGGGGCCACAATGGGCGATCAAAGTTTTACATAGGAATATATAGGAAAAATCTTTAAAAATTCTTCTTCTCAAGAACAGCAAAGCCATGATTGGTCATATTTAAATGGAAGCATCCACAGATAATGTAGATTCAAATTTGTTCAATTCATAACCCCCCCCCCCCAACCACTTTTATATTTAAACTTTTCAACCTTTCAAGACTGACTGATTTCTGCTTTACCTAGCCATAGTGCTCAGGTGAGCGATGTGGCCCCTGGGCTTCTTGTTTTATATGGCATAACTGGACATCTACTTTTGGTCTTTTATATAGCTCTCTATTGTATTAAAATCAAAGTACCCATAGTACTAAATCTGTGCACATTAAACAGAATGATAATAGAAAAAAAACCTAAGGGCTTCAGTGACATCTTACATTATGAAAACAATTTTAAGAAAGTCTTATGAAAACTATATTTAAAAAAAAAAAAATCGATATTGTAGCCTAGTTTCCTGTCCCTGTTTTTCTTCATCTGTGTAAAGAACCAGTCTATGGCAACACTGACCATCAAAAAACCTTACGCATACATGTATATATATGAATTCAGCTGTTTTACAAAAGACTGAAATTTTTAAAATCAGTCCTGTTGAATTTTTTGTGCGAAAAAGTCCTATTATTTTTATGTTGGTTGTAATGTTAAGCATTTATGTTGTCTCAGAAAGTGGTTGAGGGTAATCCCTATGTTATTACTAGGGATGTCAATTTTCTCAATAATTCATATTCGAATATTTCAATGAAAGTATTCGAATATATTCGAATATTTGATAAAATAAATAAAGTCTGTTTTAATTAAATATGCATCATCTTACTCTCATGAAGGTTTAGCATAGGAAGACTTATATTTAAAGTAAAAATGTATGAAGACTTTTGTAGGGGTACAATAAGAAATTTTATTTGATATTTATCAATGTTTGAAATAAATAATTGATTTAAATGTAGAAAAGTATAATTTTAACAAATGAAACATGTATTTATGGTAGCTCCAACTGAGGAACCAGTCGTCTTGCCAGATGCAAGATATAGTCGTAATGGTATACTGTTCAGATTTCAACACATGTAATAAATTACAATTATCTATCTAATAAAAGATATGATTAAAATCTTTGATACAATGTTTTTAAAATATAAACAAATATTTCCATAGACAATTTTCTTAGGTAATTAACTAATTTCCCGATAATGAATATAAAATTCAGGATTATGTACAACCCGAGATAATCAAGTAATTTACACATTTATTCAGAAATTGAGCCCTTTAAAATATTAATTACAGACTAATTCTATCAGACATTCATTCAATGATCAATTAAATTTATTTTGATAAATATACTCTTCACGTCTTTTAGACTACATAAGTAGAATACGTAAGTAGACTACATTAATAAAGTAAATAATTCTTTGTAATCTGTTTTTGATTTCGATGAACGGTGTTGCCTTGGTTACTAAAAAAAGAATTTTTTTTTTTAATTTTCAAAACCCTTCTCCTCTTACAGTTTTGGTCCAGTTTTAATAAAATTTGGTACACAGACAACATAAAGATGCATTGTTCCATTTTTTATTTTATATTTATTATGATGAAAGATGTTGCCATGGTTACCAAAAAAAAAAATTCTTTAAATTCTTTTTAAATGCTACTTTTCCTAAAGTTTTAGTCTGATTAGACTTTCTATGCAACATGTGCAAGTAGACTTCACTAAAACACATCAGTAGAGCTTCAGTCTCGTCAGAGACTTCTGGTTATGAGAAAATATAAGGACACCCATTGGAAAACCTTTCCTGAGCTTTAATCATTCCTTTGAATTTGTTAAAACACTTGATGAATAATGGCAGCAAATTCTGCAACACCATCCACTATTTTCCTATGATTGTCAACTTAGTCACTTTCTCACAGAACAACTTTTTTACTCAATATTTAGTACGAGTTTCGATGTTATGTTTGACACACTCTTAAAACTTTAAGAGCTCTTGAGTATAACTTCATATGATAGACTGTAGTCATTGAAACTTACTCTTAGATTGCAAACATATCAGTCAACGTGCATCCAAATAATGAACTTCACTGAAATTTTGTCTCTTGTTGTATAATTTTTTATGATCAATATACTAAACACACAAGATTCTGACATCATTTGGGAGTTATTACATCATAATAAATATAAAGTGATGTCACAATTTGTGCATTTTTTCCTAATCTCTTGAATGATATTGAATTCATTAACACCCTAAAAGTGTAAATATTTTATCAAACATTCTCAGAACTTTCAAATGCTCTCGTAACAAAACTACTTTACATGTATCTCATGACAATAGGACTGTCAAAGTAATACTAATTGGGATTTGTTTATATTATGATTAGTTCCAGCCTGTTTGGAAATCATTGGTAGCTCTGGGTGCTACTCTGCAGATCCAGCTTGCAGGTAAGAAGATATTTAGCTCTACTGATCAGCATCTTTGCAAGCCAAGGGATTTTGGTCAGAGGGAAGCAGACCGAACACCCTTGGCTTGCGAAGATGACTGATCGGAGATTAGAAGAGCTTTTGCAATGCTGGGGTGTTGTTGTCTGTGTGTTTAGTTGTTAGTCTGTAAACAATTTTTCAAAACGATACTCCTGAAGTTTTGGTCTAATTTGGTCTACTCGACATTTTCATCAAACTTAATACATTGATACAAATTGAAGAGAAAAATTCGACTGTGTTAAGATTTTTTGACCTTGACTTTAGTTTCACTTTTCAAGATTCAAATTTCAAATAAAAGCAATTTAAATACTGTGAAATTGCTATTTTTTGGGGGGAGGGGGTAATTTTTTAACCAGATTTTCCAAAGGAAAAATCCATTTACATTGTATAGTGAAAGTGCATTATTTCTTTGCAAATCTTCTTCTCTGCTCCTACTAGGTATTTAGCACAAAAAACCAAGTATATTAATAACTAGTAGACTAATTGTTCTCGAACAATTAGAGGTCTTTCCACCTTCTTTAAATTCAATATATTTTTCATATTTTACTCTCTAAAGTTAATTTTTATACAAAAAGAAACCATAAATGGCTTGAAAGACAGAAAAAATGAAAATTTTCAAAATTCTGAAATGACCTTGACCTTTGACCTTGAACAAATATTCAAGGTCAAAGGTCAAGGGTCACATTCCACTTAACCCCATGCTTCTACGACTTTTACTTTTAAAGTTACAAGGTTTAATAGTAAGCACAAAGACGTTAAAGGGCGATAACTCATATAAGGGGTCAACGGATACTTTCGCACTGAATAGATTGAAGTTGTGTCTAAAGACCCTGAAGACATTAGTGAAGGTTTTGTGTCTCTATGGTTTACGGTTTCGGAGGAGTAGCGATAACAAGGTTTTCATTAAAAGGGGCAATAACTTTTAAAGGGGTAAATCTTAGGGGACAAGTATGAAATCTTTGAAATAGTTTTAAGAGGACATATCAATGATGCAAAGATATTTATTATATATTGAAAGACAAAAGAGATATAAAAAGAGCATAATTTCTCATATTTTGAATGACCCTGACCTTTGACCTTTGCATATATTTTAAGGTCAAAGGTCAATGAATCTGATGCAGTTGGTCCCATGTCTCTATGACTTATCGTTTTGAAAATTTTTAATTATTTGCAAACATCAAACACTTTCAGGGGCAATAACTCATAAAAGGGGTTGACGAATACTTTCGCAATGAAAAGATTGAAGAGTCTACTCAATTAGTCGAAGACATTGGTGAAGGTTCCGTATCTCTACGGTTTACGGTTTCAAAGGAGTAGCGATAACAAGCTATTCTTGCAAAAGGGGCAATAACTTCGTAAGAGGTCATAGGTCAAACACGGGGGGTCGTTTTTCGGAATAACTTTTGATATCCAGTATCATGAACTATAAAGTTTTTCGATAAGTCTTGAGGTTTCAAAAGTCCGGGAAGAAAAATAATAATAATAATAATAATAATAATAATAAACATAAGCATTTCAAGAGGTCTTTCCACAGAAAGGTGGAAAGACCTAATGATGATCAAGGGTGTCTCTTCCAAAATTATTCAATATCTTGGCCCCTGGATCAAGTGTTTTGGTGTTAGGGTGGTGGTCTATTTAATATAATATAGTGAAAAAGCATTAATTCTTTAAAAATCTTCTTCTATCCCCTGTATATAATGCAGATAAACTCATTGCATGGGTATGATGATCAAGGATGCCTCTTCCAAAATTGTAAATTTTCTGACCCCAGGGTGAGGGGTTCTCACAATGGGAGAGGGGCGCTTTTTTTATTATATAGTGAAAGTGCATTATTTCTTTGCAAATAATCTTCTCTGCGCCTAGGTATTTAGCAGATAAACCAAGTATATAGTTATGATGATCAAGGGTGCCTCTTCCAAAATTGTGAATATCTTGACCCTTGGGTCAAGGTACTGGTGTTAGGGTGGAGCTCTATTGATCATATAATGAAAATGCATATATTAAATTTTTTTAAAAATCTTCTATCTCCCTGTATATAATGCAGATAAACTAATTGTATGGGTATGATGATCAGTGGTGCCTCTTACAAGATTGTGAAATTTGTGGCCCCAGGGTGAGGGGTTCTGTGGGAAGGGGTGACTCTATTGATTATATAGTGGAAGTGCATTATTTAGTGAAAATCTTCATCTGTGCTCCTAGGTATTAAGCAGATAAAACAAATATATAGTTATGATGAGCAAAGGTGCCTCTTCCAATTGTGAAATTTGTGGTCCCAGGATCAGGGGTTTTGTTGTTACATTATAGGACAGGGCTCTATTGATTATGTAGTGAAAGTGCATTATTTCTTTGAAATCTACTTCTCTGTCCCTGGGTATTTAGCAGAGAAACCAAGTATATAGTTATGATGAGCAAAGGCAACTCTTTCAAAATTGTGATTATCTTGGCCCCTGGAACAGGGGCTTTGGTATAAGGGTGGGGCGATGTTGAATCTATAGTGAAAATGGATTATTTCCTTGAAAATCTTCTTCTCTGCTCCTGAGCATCTAGGAGGCAAATAGAGTATATAAAGTTGTAATAAGCAGGGATGTTTTTACCAGATTTTGAAATTCTGTACCCTTTGATCAATTTATTAATTTCTACTGAAGAAGTTATTCCCCTTTGCTATTCACCTATAGGGTGAATTCACCATGCGTTGGACACCCTTGCACTTCAAAAAGTTTTAGCGATATCGCTACCGACTGAATATTATCGAAATGGAACTTAACATGTAGTATGTGGTTAAAATATATATTTTATATTCAATATATACAATCATGTGCTATTTATTAAGAAAATATCATTAAACCCGATTTTTTCGAAATAGTCGGAATTCACCATGGAATGGACAATGTTCACCATGCATCGGACATACAGTATTTAAACCAGAAAAATATCATACCTTGATCTCGGTGCTTTAAAATCAGTGATATTGAAACATTTTTACCTTTTATTAAAAAATAAAACTTCTAGTTAAATTTGAATGACTATTTAATCCACAAATGTGAAGAGATTTTAAGTGATTCACATCGCCTTAGAAAGGCTTTACAATGCTAGTATTATGGCAACTGGCGCCTTTATCTCATGGGTTATCATCATCTAGTTTAAAGAAATAAATAAAGTCCACTTCTAGTCGTCATATGTCAATATCTTGTATTTTCACTTAAAATTTAGAGTTTTTATTCTCTATTTCCGTAAAAAAAACAGCTGTCATTTGGGTTTTATTAGGTCACCTGAGTCACTCAGGTGACCTATTGCTATCTGTTTTCGTCTGTCGTTGTCTGCATGTGTTAACATTTCAACATTTTAAGCTTTTAGCTGAACCAATTTCAGCCAATTTTAGCATATGGCATCTACGTGTGAAGGGGAACAAAATTGTGAATATTATGGTCCCTGCCCCCCTGGGGCCTGAGGGGTGGGGCTAAAACCACCAAAATGAATGCAATCTTTAAAAATCTTCTTCTTTACTCCTGGACATCAAGCAGTCAAACTGTTGGCATGATCGTAATAAGCATTGAGCCCTCTACCAAAATTGTGAAATTCATGGCCCCAGGGTCAGGGGTTCTAGTGCTAGAGCGGGGCTATATAGATCATATAGTGAAAGTGCATCATTTCTTTGAAAATCTTCTTCTCTACTCCTGGGTATTATTGAAACAAATTAAATAATAGTTATGATAAGCAAGAGTGACTCTACCAAAATCGTGAAATTCATGGTCCCAGGGTCAGGGGTTCTGGTGCTGGCGGGGGTGGGGGGAGGGGGGGGCTATGTAGATCATATAGTGAAAGTGCACTATTTCTTTGAAAATCTTCTTCTCTACTCCTGGGTATTATTGAAACAAATTAAATACATAGTTATGATAAGCAAGAGTGACTCTACCAAAATTGTGAAATTCATGGCCCCAGGGTCAGGGGTTCTGTTGCTAGGGGGCTTTATAGATCATATAGTGAAAGTGCATTATTTCTTTGAAAATCTTCTTCTCTACTCCTGGGTATTATTGAAACAAATTAAATACATAGTTATGATAAGCAAGAGTGACTTTACCAAAATTGTGAAATTCATGGCCCCAGGGTCAGGGGTTCTGTTGCTAGGGGGGCTTTATAGATCATATAGTGAAAGTGTATTATTTCTTTGAAAATCTCCTCTACTCCTGGGTATTATTGAAACAAATTAAATACATAGTTATGATAAGCAAGGGTAGTGAATTTCATGACCCCTGGATCAGGGGTTCTGATGTTAGGGCCAGACTCTATTTATTATATAGTGAAAATGCATTAATGCTTTAAAAATCTTCTTCTCTGCTCCTGGGTATTTTTGAAACAAACAAGTAAGTACATGTTATGATAAGACATGATGCCTTTCCAAAATTGTGAAATTCATGACCCCAGGATCAGGGGTTCTGGTTCTAGGGTGGAGCTGTATAGATCCTATAGTGAAGGTGAATTTTTTTCTATGAAAATCTTCTTCTCTGCCCCTGGGTACTAATTAAACAAACTAAGTACATTGTTATGATATGCAAGGATGCCTCTTCCAAAATTCTGAATTTCATGGCCCCAGGGTCAAGGGTTCTAGTTAAAAGGTTTGGGGGGGGGGGGCTTTATTGATTATAAAGTGAAAAAGCAAGATTTCGTTGAAAATATTCTTTTCTGCTTCTGGTTAAAAAGCAAAGATGCTAAGTATATAGTTATGATGAGCAAGAGTGCTTCTTCCAGAGTAGTGAATTGCATGACCCTGGGTCAGTTGTGCTGGTGTAAGGGTGGGGCTCTTGATAATATATTGAAAATGCATCAATTCTATTAAATAATTCTGTCTGCTCCTTAGTGTTAAGCAGATAAACAAAGTGATTACTTATGATGAACAAACTTCTGGTCCCAGGGTAAGAGACTCTAGTGTTTCTTGGTGGGGAGGGGGGGGGGGGCTCTATTGATAGTGAATCTGTAGTAAAAATGCATTATTTCTTTAAAAATCTTCTCTGCACCTGGGCATATCAGAGGCAAAAAGATTAAATATTTTAATAAGGAATGGTATTTTTACCAGATTTTTGAACATCTGGATCATTTGGTCAAGTGTTCTGGTCCTGGCCAGGGCTCTATTAATTTGTATTCTACTGAGAGGAGTTATTCCCCTTTGCCGTTTACTTTTGATAATTAATCACTGTAAACAATGTACTTGAAAGTTAATAGAATAAGAGAATTATGCAAGAATTTTTATTGTATAATACAGAAAGTATTTTCGTCAGGTAGACTTGTAAGTAATAGATAAATAAAAATGGAACAAAAATAACTTGTCTTATTAAATGTTCATCAAAGACCAAGAGAGGCCAATGTAAGAGATTTCAACAAGGAATTAAAATAGCACAGAAGCACTGATAGTTTTTTAATATACTGTATGATGATAGTGATAAATTAGGGAACAGATTAGAACCTTATTTATAAACTGTCAATGAATACTAGATTAATTATTTTGTTGATCCTGATCACCCTATTTTTCTTGCTTTTGAGCAACAAAGCTTCACCTTTCAGTTCATTTTATACTCTATGGATCCTCTGAATTGTTGTATTATACTCAGGTGACCGTTAAGGCCCTTGGGCCTCTTGTATGAAAATGGAAGTGATTACTCTTGCATCGGAAAGTGTCCAATGCATGGTTAATTTGTGTCCGATGTACGGTGAAATAAACATACTAGTAAAAAACAACTCTAAAAATTATTATACAAACATTGAAGTAAAATTTTGAAAAATTTCTGTAAAATTATCAATCATTGACAATTTTACCTAAGGTCCAACTCGTTCCATTGAAGTCTAATTAAAAGAGCGACAACTCTAAAAATTGCAAAATCGTAAAATTCTGGTTACTCCCCTTGATGCAAAATATGACGTAATTTCATGGCCATTCTTGTGGTATTTTTATCACGACATGAAAATAAAAATCGGCATCATTAAAAAAATTTAAAATCTTTACCTTTGAGACAGAAACAAGTAAAAAGACGGGGAGACTCAGGTTCAATGAAAGTTTATTGCTTAAAGTTGTCCGAAGCAAGGTATGTGTCCCATTCCATGGTTAACTCACCCTAATAGTTAATCACTGTAAAGAATGTAACTTAGGCCAACATTTTTTTATATCCTGTATTACGGGAGCGCAGACCCTAACTTGGGCTAAAATGAAATAAAAATAAAAGTCCCTAACTCAAGTTTTATTTTTATTTCTCCTGCCGATAGTTTATTTGTAGTCACTGAAAAAATAAAAGATATATAAATAAACCTTTTCATAAGCTTTCAAAATGCGATTTGTCATTGGCTGAGGTAAATATATTCATCCAATCACAGTATTCGAAGTGTGAATAGTCACTGCACAACATAGCGCCAATATGTCAGAATCGGAGGGTTTCATATTAAATAGCCATTTTAAAAAGTGACATGTCAATGTCATATATTAGAACAAGAGGCCCATGGGCCACATCGCTCACCTGAGAAACTCTGGCTATGCTGTTCTTTACCAGATTTCCCCACTTCTAATACCTATTGTGGCCCCGCCCTAACCCCGGGGGTCATGATTTGCACAATTTATGCCCTGTTCACACGGAGAGTTATTAATGCGAAGTAAAATGATGCGAATTAAACTAATGCGAATTAAATTGCGTTGACATGACAGCTAATGCGAAGTAAACTAATGTGAATTATAATTTTATTTCTACAACATGGCTATTCAGTGAGGCTGTTATGACGTCATTTACAAATCATGGCATATTGTGCAGAGCGGATACATTTGACATAATGTCATAGTGTCAATACACATTTTAGTGATTAACAAAATTTTCCTTTGTTTTCCACTCAAAAATAGCACAAGTATCTATATTTGACCATCGACATGTGGCCTGTGACTTCATTCGGCCCTTACGCATGCATCAACATTTAATTTGAATTAGCTTCGCTTAGCATTCACATGGAGCTAATGCGAAGTAATTTAATGCGCAGTAAACTAATTCGAATTTATATTAATTTGAATTGCGTAGAAAAAAATATTATACAACTTTTCTTTTTATCATGTCTCACGTGCAATTTTGTGAATTAATTTAATTTAATTTAAAATAGTTCATTGATACATTAACAGTACAAGTTTCGTGTTTTGTATACACGAGTTTTTCAAAAAAAACACTTTTTCCCTAACAAATTAAGGTCATAGAAAAAATTCCATCCTTAATTAAAAATAAAAATTTTTATTGCACTTTTTCATTTTATTTCTATTTTTCTGACTGACTGCTTAAATTTCGAGCTTTTATTTTTATTTTTATTTCAACCCCCTGACTCAAATTTTTGAAAAAAATTCCCGTAAAACAGAAAATAAAAAAATGTTGGCCTTAGGGTCATTGAATAACAATTATACAAGAAATTTTTATAATATTTAAAACAAAAGTACTTTCATATTTTTTAATGGTCAGGAAAAGTTTTAAATAATAGATAAATGAAAATGGTACAGAAATACCATATCTTTGTACAGTAAATAATTTTAAAAGAGCAAGAGAGGCCAATTTGAGTGAAGTTGTTAACTGATAGTGCTATAGAAGAGTCCGCATGAGGATGGTGACAAATGGGGGAAAGTACAGGCAAATAAATAGATCATCTTTAAAGATTTTTTATTGAGTACTAAATTAATATTTTGCTGATCCCTGATTATTCTATTTCTCTTGTTTTTGGGCAACATAGCTTTATTTATCAGCTTATTTTGTTTTAATCTATGGATTGTTACATTATACTCCGGTGACCGTTGAGGCCCTTGGGCCTCTTGTTACTTTTTAAAAATTGATTCAACTGTTACATGTAATCAGATGAGTGGCAACTTCACAATTTATTAAAAAAAATTGCTCTGCTTGCATAAATATTCTGGGAATTGCAAGGTATATAATTAAGGATAAAATTGAAAGTTGTTGGAATTTTGTAATGTTATCTAGTCACCACTGAAAGGGGAGGGGATGTCTGATCATAAGCAGAAACTAGTTCACTTTTCAAAAACAAACAGGGAACTAGTGTATTATGTGATTCATTGGCTTAATTTTCATCCAATTTGGAATTCTATTGATTTCTTTAATTACAATTCAGTCGGAATGCAGAGAGGAGATTAAATTTTATTTACCTTATTTTCTGCCAAAAGATATCATAGCATACATTTCAATGGATAACTTAACCTGTTTCAAAAGTAATTTCCCTTTTTACAAACATTTACTTTTGTAAGAATTGCAAATATTTCAGATGAGTAGATGAACAAATGATTTTTATATTTGTAATGATTGTCTTGAAATATTTATTTTCAGTTGAAAAATTTAATCGAACCACTTGTCGTCAACCTTGAATATGACAGAGATGTATTTGTATAGCATTTGTGCGGTCACCAACAATGATAACTCAGATCTGTTTTCTTTGCAGAAAAGTAAATCCTCCTACACAGACAGAGAGGATAATAGATATGCTTCATGTTATCATACCAGGGATTTTCCTTTTATTAGCTGCTATTTATACATGTATCACACTCTTCATTTGTCAGAAACGAACTCCCAAAGGTAAAGTAGTACATTATTAGCTCTTCTGAGCCAAAGGCTCAAAGAGCTAATGCTATGGCCATTTGCGCGGTGTGCGTAAACTTTTTAGAATATGGGTCATAACTCAAGAACCCCTTGGCCAATTATTGTCAAATTTGTCACAGGGTATCCTTGGCCCAAGGGCTCCCTTTTATACTAAAACTAGGGTTGTGACCCTTAAACAAGGGGAGATAATTAGGAAAATAGAAACAAAAGTACTGGTTGCTAAAAATCTTCTTCTTAAGAACCACTGGGCAGATTATCACCGAATTTACACAAAAGGATGAGTATATAATGTAGATTAAAAATTGTTCATGGCATCACCCTGGGGCAAAGGGCGTGGTCTCATGGTCACTTCAAAGTTGACCAAAAATTACATTTTATTAAAATGTTGATATTTTTCTTACTATAAGGACTAGAATCATCAAATCTTGTCAGTTGATGCATCTAAGGATCTCATATCATATTGACTTAAAAGTAGGGCACAGTTACCTACTTTTTAAATTTTGCAGCCATTCTTTTTCAAAATGATTTAGAGGCTTATTTTGAACAATTTAAGGCATATGATCATCAAACTGTGTCAGTTGATGTATCTTGGGTCTTCAAAGTATGTCAACTAAAATGTAGGTCACCTTGACCTACTTTTTGAATTTTATGGCTAATCTTTTACAAAACAATTAACGAGGTTCACTCCTGAGCTTTTAAGCAGATTTTTATTTTAACCTATATTTAAAAAATTCTGTATAATGTTTTAATTCTTACAATAAATTTGGATTCTACAATGCCAAATAAACTATATTCAGTTAAAACTCCATGTTTAAATTCCATACCAAAAGCATTAAGTTAAGAACTATATTTTGTGGCGGAAGGTTTTTTAGATGAAAATGTTCATTTTTCTCTTTCGAAGTATTTAAAGTATGTTAAGTTTGGATTCCTATTTTTACATGCCGTCTGCACAAAGACTTATTTTGTACAGTGAACTGTTTTATACTGGTCCTAAATTATTTATTAAATAAACTTTCATGAATTCTGATCATCATATTTCAATTGATAAATATAGCAAATATATTGTGAAAATGAAGGAAAAAAAATAACCCTAATTTAAGCTCAAAATTGGCACTATTTTAGTAATATCTAAAAATTATCATCACAGACCCCCACTTTTAACTTTCTTTTCTGAATATATAAGATACTTTTAACCATTCTTCTTAAATTCAGTAAAATGTTATTACTTTTAAATGAATTTTTGGCTTGTTAAATTTTTAATGATAGCAAAATGAAATTTTTGAGTGCAAAAGGTCAAATATTTGAACATGCGGAGTAAATCGAAAAATTTTTCATTGTCAGAAATTTTAATGGGTATATATCCAAGATGAAATAAGACTGCCTGTTCTCATAACTTATTTGAATAAAAAAATTTTGGAGGAAAAACTTTAAAAATTGATTTATGTGGAAGACGTATTTACATTGCAAAAAGGTCAAACTAAATGCTCCGTAGCGCCAAAAGAAGCGCATTGACCCCCATTTTTTGATTTGATTTTTAATTAAGCTATGTGTATAAATTCTAAAAATATACTTGATAAAAAATTCTAATTACTTTTGGTGGCAGGATCCAACCTCCTTAAGGTCAATAATTTGAATACTGAGAGGTTTAGAATCATGAAATCTTGCAAGATGATGCATCTTGGGGCCATAAAACATATGTTTAAAAAGTAGGTCACAGTGACCTACTTTTTGAACTTTGCAGGCATTCGATTTCAAAGCGTTTTAGAGGCATAATTTGGAGATTTAAGGCCTATGATCATAAAATTTTGTAAGTTGATGCATCTTGGGTCATTGCAGTAGGTTGACTGAAAAGTAGGTCACCATGACCTACTTTTCAATTTATATGACTATAATTAAATATTTCAGGTACTAATTGGCTTAGAATCATCAAACTTTGTCAGTTGATGCATCTTGGGTCTTCAGAGTAGGTCAACTGAAAAGTAGGTCACCATGACCTACTTTTGAACATTTATTGCTTTAATTAAATATTTCGGGTACTAATTGGCTTAGAATCATCAAATTTTGTCAGTTGATGCATCTTGGGTCTTCGGAGTAAGTGAAAAGTAGGTCACCCTGACCTACTTTTGAAAATTTATGGCTTTCATTATATATTTCAGGAACCAATTTGCTAAGAATCATCAAACTTTGTCAGTTGATGCATCTTGGGTCCTTGGAGTATGACAACTGAAAAGTAGGTCACCTTGACCTGCTTTTGAAATTTTATGGCTGTATTTGATATTTTCAGGTACTAATCAGCTAAGAATCATCAAAATTTGTCAGTTGATGCATCTTGGGTCATTGCAGTAGGTCGACCTACTTTTCAATTTATATGACTTTAATTAAATATTTTCGGGTACTAATCGGCTTAGAATCATCAAACTTTGTCAGTTGATGCATCTTGGGTCTTCGGAGTAAGTCGAACTGAAAAGTAGGTCACCATGACCTTCTTCTGAAAATTTATGGCTTTAATTAAATAATTCAGGAATAAATTGGCTTAGAATCATCAAACTTTGTTAGTTGATGCATCTTGGGTCCTTGGAGTACGACAACTGAAAAGTAGGTTACCCAGACCTACTTTTGAAATTTTATGGCTGTATTTGATATTTTTGGAGTACTGTTTGGATTAGAATCATCAAATAGAAGTGATAGGTTGTACAGTTTATCAAAAGAGCGATTCAAGGCCCTTGGGCCTCTTGTTTTATAAAAAGAACTCATTTTCTAGAGATACAATTTTGTAGCATATATTTGATGGGTTTTATGGACATTTTAAAGCCCTGCATACTGCCATGAATATGGCTGAGGCATATACTGTATATAGGGAAATTTTGGCCCCCTTTTTATTTTTGCCCCTTTCGCCCTACTTTTAATTGGGCAAATTTAAAACGGGGCAAATTCAAAGAACACTGTAGAATTTCTTAAACAGAACTGTGATGACTGGGCGAATTTAAAATGGGCAAAATTGTTTGCAAGTGTGAAAGGGGACAATATCATGGGGCGAAAATAACACTATACAGTAGTGTTTGTTTTGTCCATCTACCATCTTTCAGTCTGAATGTCTGTCACACTTTGCATTTAGCTTGGTTTCAAAGAAACTATTCAAGATATTTTAACTAAAATTCATACATTGATATGAGCTATTCAACTTTGGCAAAATTTGTTTCACCTTGAACCCCTTAATCTCACTGTTATCTATTCTGTGTTTAGCTCAGTTCCAAAGTCACTATTCAAGAAGTTTTTATCAAAACTCGAACATTGCTTCATATTCGTGGAAGGTATTCAACTGATTGAAGATTCATAATTTTCTGCCATTGACCTTCGCTTTGCTTGACCTCATTATTGCTTTTTTCGTCTGTCGTGTTCAGTCTTTAACTTTTGAACATTTTCAATTTCTTTTCCAAAACCGCTAAACCAATTTCAACTAATTTTGGCATATAGCATCTATGGGTGAAATATTCTAATACTATGATTTACTATGTATCTTCATATGCAAAGATGCTTGGGGAACTGAAACTTTTCAGACTTTCATACAGATGTTGTACATAGTTGCATTTAAGTAGTTTTTCTTTCAGGATTTACATTTAAATTTCTTTTTTCAATTTATCTAATTTTAAAAAATTAGGTTACTTGTATAAAATACCGTCCTCAAGTATTGGTCAAAGCACCCCACAATTTATTTTTAAAGAGGGGAAGACGATAAGAAACCATTTCTAATCATTTTCAATTTGTGAAAATATCATTATTGGTTTCGTTAAAGAATATTCTCCATGCGGCGCTTTGACCAAGAATTAGGGGGCGCTTTGACCAAAACCAGGGGGTGCTTTGACCAATACTTGGGTATTTTAACATCAATTTCCTGTAAAATTCTATAATGGGGCACTTTGTCCAAAACCAGGGGGCACTTTGACCAAAATCAGGGTGCATTTGGACCAAAATCAGGGGGCATGATTGATAAATCAAAATGAGACAAAAATAACGTATCTCATTAAACGTTCTTCAAAGACCAAGAGAGGCCAATGTGAGAGGTCACAATATGGGATCAAAAGTGGTACAGAAGAACTAATAGTTTGTTAATTGTCTGCATTGTGATAGTGATAAATGGGGGATAGATTAGAATTTGATTTATAAGCTGTTACTGAATACTAGTAAGACTAATTATTTCATTGATCCTGATCATCCTATTTCTCTTGCTTTTGGCAATAAAGCTTCATCTATCAGTTTATTTCATACTTTATGGATCCTCTAAATTGTATTATACTCAGGTGACTGTTAAGGCCCTTGGGCCTCTTTTTTGTGTATTTAGCACAGTTTAGAAGAAATTGTTCATTAATATTTTCTTAAAAATGTATACAATGATACATATTGGTGGGGGTTATTCATCTGTCATACATTGACCTGTTCCCTTTACTTAACCTCATTATTCAGGTCTGAATGATTTCCATGTATGGAAGTCAAGAACGATAACCATAAATTGTTATAAATACACAAAAGAAACAAGATGTCAATCTTTCTGACCATTCAAATAACAGCATTTAGACAAACTCATGAGGAAATAAATAAAACACAATCATAGTTTTAAACTTTTTTGCTCAATATATTTTTAGGAACAAACTTTTTATAAATTTCATTCACATTTAGGATTAATTAATACAGTATATCTAACAAATTTTTCAGACTTGAAGGCTTACGAATAAATTTTAAGTGGGATTAAAAACTTGCACTATGAGGTATATAACACTTCCAGTAGTTTATTTGCATTAATATGGACTGTGATATAAATACGGCAGATTTTCAGTTTTTAGATCCTAACATGAGATGTTTTGGTGTTGGGGATATAATAGTCTTGATTATTTCCTGTGTACATGTGTAACAAAATTGTCCAGTTTCTGGTTTATGTGGTAAGTTATGGTGATAAAAAGCATTCATCTTTACATGTTACACCTTTCATTATACCCGTTTACATGTATGTAACAAGGTATTGAGCACCAGGCACGGATCATGGAATTTTTTCGGGGGGGGGGGGGGGGGGGGGGGGGGGGGGGGGGGGGGCACCCCAGTCAAAAAAAAATTTGCAACCCAGAAATTTCTTGACAATTAAGCAAAAAAAAAAAACCTTAACTCCTTTCCCAAATCTATCAAACCCAGGAAAATTTCTTGACAAGCAAAAAAAAATAATAATAATAAAAAATCCATTTCCCAAACGCGAATATTACCCATTTTGTGGTGGTAGTCCATGGGACCCCCCTTAAACCCCCCTCCCCCGATCCGAGTGAGCACTCGTGAAACATATGATATTTTAAAGACACAAACCACAAACAAATTTTCTTATCTCCTATACAGATCAGTAACATTGCTATTTTTTCATTATTTCTCTCAATCAAAAAAAAATCTAATTAGAACATTTTAATTATGTAAAATGTAGAAATAGACTCTAGAAAATGTTCCTAGAAATTTTCAGTAACAAAACTTCAGATATTTCTAAAAATTTTCAATATTTATTTTAGATGTAAAGTTACATTTTCCCACTTTTCACCAAGTTATGTAACTTGGTCAAACATAAAGTTGTTAACTAAACAAATATCAGTTCTTTAGTCAGAGAGGCTCCTATTTCATAAAATATATTTAAATTTTGGAAGAAAAGAATTTGTTTGTGTTTAATTTATCCTTAAAACTTGTATATTGGTTGAACACTTGCTTGCAGTAGATTTATACGCATGGAAACTTTACATTATTGATAAAAATCAGATGGCTAAGCAAAATTATATTTACTATATTTTCTCGTAAATGTTATAATATATAATAATGTTATTTGTAGTATTTTGATGGTTTGACTCATTTCTCCATAAAATGATTGCATTTTGATACATGCATTTTATGTGTTGGTGTTTTTTTTTTCCCCCCGAGATGAAAATGTCAAGTTTGTTCATTAAATATGTGGACAGTACCTTATTCTTCCAAAATTCTCATCTTACTTCTGAAGATTTTTGTCATTTAAATCTTGTTGAGGAAAATACAAAAGCATCTGTTTTCTTTTTGTTCCTTTGAAATCTGTTTTGAGTTGTGTTGAAATGCTGTTTTCTGATTGGTCAAAATTTGTTTATGTGTAAATGAAGTATATATTTATAGCAACATTCAGTTATTGTACTTGACTTACATGTAAGGAAATTGTCCAGACCTGTAATTGCTTATTTAGCATACCTGAGCTGAAAGCTCAAGTGAGCTTTTCTGATCATCCGTCCATCCATCTGTCCATCCATCTGTAAGCTTTTCACATTTTTCAACTTCTTCTCAAGAACCACTGGGCCATTATTTAAACAAAATTTGGTACAAAGCATCCCGAGGTCAAGAGGATTTTAAATTTTTAAAATGAAGGGCAAAGCCTCATTGTAAGGGGGAGATGATCAAGAAACGGCAAAAATAGGGTCAGGTCATTAAAAAATCTTCTTGTTAAGAACCACTAGGCCAGAAAAGCTGAAACTTCTGTGACAGCTTCCTTAGGTAATGTAGATTCTAATTTTTTTCAAATCATGGCCCCTGGGGGTAGGGCTGGGCCACAGTAAGGAATCAAAGTTTTACATTGAAATATACTGGAAAAATGTTTAAAAATATTCTTCTCAAGAACCACTGGGCCAGAAAAGCTGAAACTTATGTGGAAGCTTCTTTAAGTAGTGTAGGTTATAAATTGTCCAAATCATGGCCCCTAGAGGAAGGGTTGGACCAATTGGGAATGAAAGTTTTACATTGAAATATAAAGGGAAAATCTTTAAAAATCTTCTGAAGAACTGTTGGATCAGAAAAGCTGACACTTATGAGGAAGCTTCCTGGGGTAGTGTACATTGTAATTTGTTCAAGTCATGGTCCCTGGGGGTAGGGTGGGGCCACAATAGGGACTACATAGGCAAAAATCTTTAAAATTCTATACTCAAGAACAGAAAAACTATAATTAATTATGTTAATATGGTAGCATCTTCTGCTCGTGTTGATTCATTTTTAGCTCACCTGAGGGTGGGGCCACAATGGGTGATCAAAGTTTTACATAGGAATATATAGGAAAAATCTTTAAAAATCTTCTTCTCAAGAACAGCAAAGCCATGATTGGTCCTATTTACACGGAAGCTTCCTCAGATAGTGTAGATTCAAGTCTGTTCAAATCATGACTCCCTGTGGGTCGGGTGGGGCCACAATGGGCGATCCAAGTTTTACATAGGAATATATAGGAAAAATCTTTAAAAATCTTCTTCTCAAGAACAGCAAAGCCTTAATTGGTCATATTTACATGGAAGCATCTTCAGATAGTGTAGATTCAAGTTTGTTCAAATCATGACCCCCAGGGGTCGGGTGGGGCCACAATGGGCGATCCAAGTTTTACATAGGAATATATAGGAAAAATCTTTAAAAAGTTTCTTCTCAAGAACAGCAAAGCCATGATTGGTCATATTTACATGGAAGCATCCTCAGATAGTGTACATTTAAATTTGTTCAACTCATGACCCCTGGGGGTCGGGTGGGGCCACAATGGGCGATCAAAGTTTTACATAGGAATATATAGGAAAAATCTTTAAAAATTTTCTTCTCAAGAACAGCAAAGCCATGATTGGTCACATTTATATGGTAGCATCCTCAGATAGTGTAGATTCAAGTTTGTTCAAATCATGACCCCCGGGGGTCGGTAGATGGGCGAACCCATGATTGGTCATATTTACAAGGAAGCATCCTCAGATAGTGTAGATTCAAATTTGTTCAAATCATGACCCCCGGGGATAGGGTGGGGCAACAATGGGTGATCAAAGTTTTACATAGGAACACGTAGTAAAAATCTTTAAAAAAAAAACTATTTCTTAACAACAGCAAAGCCATGATATTCATATTCATATTCATATGGAACATTCTTAGATAGTGTTCATTCAAGTTTGTTCAAACATGACCCCTGGGGGTCGGGTGGGGCCACAATGGGTGATCAAAGTTTACATAGGAATACATAGGTTAAATCTTTAAAAATCTTCTACTCAAGAACAGCAAAGCCATGATTGATCATATTTAAATGGAAGCATCCTCAGATAATGTAGATTCAAATTTGTTCAATTCATGACCCCCCCCCCCCCCCTTTTATATTTAAACTTTTCAACCTTTCAAGACTGAACTGATTTCTGCTTTTTTTTCTAAATATAGTGCTCAGGTGAGCGATGTGGCCTCTGGGCCTCTTGTTGCTTATATTATGACCCTGTGTATTAAGGTTGGGTCTCAAAAGACAATCAAAATTTTTCATAGGAATACATGTACATGTATATTGGGAAGAAAAGTGATGCATAATAGTAGGGCCAAAGTGACTCAGTTGAGCCTTGTGGCCCATGGGCCTCTTGTTTTGTATTTTGCACAGTTTAGAAGAAATTGTTCCTTTATATTTTCATTATTTAAAAAATCATAACTGAGGGGCTATTCATCTGTCATAATTGTCTGACCTTCCTTGTGTCCTTGACCTCACTTTTTGTCATTAGAAACAGTTCAAGATATTTTAATCAAATTACAAATTGAAAAGAGCAATTTCAACTGTGTCATAATTTTCTAACCATGTCCTTTTCTATGACCTTGACCTCATGAACTATTCCTCATTTTGCATTTATGTTAGTTTAAAAAAACATTGAAGATCATATTTTCACCAAACTTCATAGTTACAAAGAAACTTCTAGAAATTCATGGCATTATCTAAAAAGAGGTTTAGAGTTAGAATCACCAAACTTTGTCAGCTGATGCATCTTAATTGGGTTCTCAGAGTGTGTTAACCAAAAAAACAGGTCTTATATGTAACATACTTTTGGAATTTCAAGGCTTTATCTAAATATTAGGATAATAAGTAGCTTAGAATAGAAGTGATAGGGTTGTACAATGTACAATTTTTATAACTAACATTGATAAAGCCAAGAGGTCAAGTCCTTTCATAGAGGTGTGCTGTGCCCTTTAATCAGATTAAAATATTATAAATTATCATCGTGCTACTGTATAATTATATTGCACACCATATTCAAATGAACATTCAACAGAATTAATGAATAATTTTTACAAAGCAGAAAGATTATAATTGATGTCAACTGCTAGCTGTTTTTGTCTAAACTATTTGTAGACCAAACGAAGAATCTTCAACAGAACTCTACAAAACACTTGGATGAAACTGATGAATCAAACCATATGTCTACTAGTATTCCTAGAGGTATGATCTTATGATATCAAATAATCAAGATACATAACTGTTGCCGTATTATTTATTCAGCATACTGAAAGACTATCTTAAGGTGGCTTTTTGCTGGAGTCCCTGACATACAAATTTGATTGCATAATTTTATTATTTTTTTCAGGGTTCATCCTCATAATTTAATTAAAAATATGTACATGTATATCTTAACAAAACTAGCTACCTCCATATGCTCTCTGCTTTCATCTTCCTTTATCCTACACACACTGATCAAAATTTTTGATGGGATAAAGAGGGAAGAAAAGCATTGCCACGGTTACTCAGATGAGAGTTCTGGCCCATGATCCTCTTGTTTATTTAAGTAAACACACCAGGCTATAAAATAAGTAGGTAGAAGAAAGACTGGGTTCAAATTTGTATGACATTCTAGTACAGTTAATGCCGAGATCAAAGAAATGCTGCAGGTCTGACATTATTCTCAAATAAATCACAAGTGTCATCCAAAAATTATCAGATCAGAAACACATATATCAAACCTGTACAGTTAAAATGAATATTATAGTGTAGAATCTACATGTAATACTTATTTAGACCATATCGATGTGTCGTCTTCCGCAGTCTAAACAGTGTGTATTGCCTAAAACAGCTGATAAATGTTGAGTTTTATAGTTAAGTGGGTTGGAGCTCCCCACAACATTTACACTACATGATTTTACTGATAAAGCAATAAAATAGACAACTGATTTTGTTATTTTACATTTCATAAAAAAATAATCAATATATTGTGACAAACAAATTTATGCAGAGTTGTGGAAAACTGCTGGTGTACCAGTGAATGCCTGCAAAACCGACAAAAAATGCGTGTGACTGGTAAAAATGCTATCGATGTTGGTCCAAATGACAGGCCCCTTTTTTGGTTAAAGTTTTTTGTTTTACCATTTATCATTGGCGCACTTCCCAGCTTAATTATCGTACCTTATATGCGATTGCGTAATACTTGTTCTTTATACAAGATCGAGGCTGTAAATGAAAGTGAAACCAGCATGGTCTCGTGACCTAATTTACAACTGGGGCAGAATTAGGTAGAAAATGGAAAGAAACAGATAAAGACAAGCTCAATATGTAAAAATTTCTACAGAAAGAATTCAAACACAGTTCGGAAAAGCGGTAAATCTAGTACTTCCGACTGTCCCGGATTTCGTTTTTTCATCGATCATGTTGATTTCTTTATTGTCGATGCACAGAATTTCCACAATTCTTTTAGACTCATTTTCTAGGTTAATGTAATTCCCAAATGCATAAATGTTAAAAAAAATTACATTTACTGTGCTGAATTAGCATTGTTACCTGCCCAAAAGCAGTGAAATCTAGAATTGTTATAAATGCAAAAAACAAACAAACTAACAAACAAACGAAAAAGGAAGAGGACTTGAAAATGGAGATTGAATGTTATATTATTATTAAGTAAATGGATGTGTAATGAAGTAAATAAATGTTATGTTTTTTTTTTATTTTGTGACTTACTAGTTCGGACCGGCAAAAATCACTTCGGACCGGCTTATTTTGTCTTCTTGCCAGTCTGAATGACTGGCTATCTGAAAAAGTTTTCCACAACTCTGATTTATAAATAGTTAAAGGATAATTTTAACCCAACCAAAGCTCAAATTGTCTGGATTTCATTCCAACCAATACACAAGTAAGCAAACAAATTGACCCTCTGATGTTACGAGGGGTGATCAAAAAGTTCGCCAACTAAACGAATAACTTCCATAGAGGAAATAAAATTAGATTTCGGTGTTTATTATTTTCAAAGTAGTTGTCTTCCATTTTAATGCACATCTGCCACCATTATGCCCATACAGGAATCACGTCATCCAGGCTGTCATGTGATATGCTCCATAATGTTCTATCCACAGACGCTTAAAGATTTTTCAAAGTCATATATTTCTTACCATGCAAGTTATTATTTTAAGAAGAATAGTCACAAATGGCCAAATCTCAGCAATAGGATGGGTGGATAAGGATATCTTTTCTCAGAATGAGCATGGTGACCATTACAACCTGACTTCTCTCTTGTGTGCATTGTTTTTCCATTGTGGATAACGTATGGGTGCCTTCTTTTTATCATATTTGATATGTTTAAAGTCTAAAGTAAACAATATTTCAGGGATTTGATAATTATAATATTCTTAATATATTCAACTATATTAATTTTCTAACTGTAACTTGGTGACCTTTTATAACAAATTGCTCAACTAAGGACACATTTCTTCCCCAGCTTACTTTCACTGGGTACCAGAACAAACATCATTTTTAACTATCTCCCTTCCTTTCCTAAAATAGTCAATCCAATTAATGATTGAAATTCTGGCAAGTCTTTTGTCTTCATAAACCTTGTACAAATTATTACATGCTACTGCAAAAGAATTTCCAAGATATACATTAAACTTTACAGTCTTTCGTTGCTCGAGTATGACTGAATCAGCCATTTTTAGCTCCTCTGAGCTGAAAGGTCGAGTGAGCTTTTCTGATCACCTGTTGTCCATCGTCCATCCGTCTAGCTGTCCGTCCGTCCATCCGTCTGTAAACTTTTCACATTTTAAACTTCTTCTCAAGAACCACTGGGCCAATTTTGACCAACATTGGTGCAAAGCATCCTTGGGTGAAGGGGGGTTTAAATTGTTAAAATGAAGGGCCAAGCCCCCATACAAGGGGAGATAATCAAGAAAAGACAAAAATAGGGTGGGTTCATTAAAAAATCTTCTTGAGAACCACAGGGCCAGAAAAGCTGAAACTTATGTGGAAACATCCTGGGGTAGTGTAGATTCTAAATTGTTCAAAGCATGACCGGGGGGGGGGGGGGGGGGGGGGGCACAATAGGGAATCCAAGTTTTTCATTAAAAAATGTAGAAAAATCTTTAAAAATCTTCTTCTCAAGAACCACTGGGCCAGAAAAGATGACACTTATGTGGAAGCATGCTAGGGTAGTGTAGATTCTAAATTGTTCAAATCATGACCCCCGGGGGTAGGGCAGAACCACAAAACGGAATCCAAGTTTTACATTGAAATATGCAGTAAAAAACTTTAAAAATCTCCTCTCAAGAACCACTGGGCCAGAAAAGCTGAAACTTATGTGGAAGCATCTGGGGTAGTGTAGATTCTAAATTGTTCAAATTATGACCCCCAGGGGTAGGGCGGGGCCACAATTGGGAATCCAAGTTTACATTGAAATATGTAGAAAATATCTTCAAAAATCTTCTTCTCAAGAACCACTGGGCCAGAAAAGATGAAACTTATGTGTACTCATTCTGGGTAGTGTAGATTCTAATTTGTTCAAATTATGACCCCCGGGGGTAGGGCAGAACCACAAAACGGAATCCAAGTTTTACATTGAAATATGCAGTAAAAAACTTTAACAATCTCCTCTCAAGAACCACTGGGCCAGAAAAGCTGAAACTTATGTGGAAGCATCTGGGGTAGTGTAGATTCTAAATTGTTCAAATTATGACCCCCAGGGGTAGGGCGGGGCCACAATTGGGAATCCAAGTTTACATTGAAATATGTAGAAAATATCTTCAAAAATTTTCATCTCAAGAACCACTGGGCCAGAAAAGCTGAAACTTGTGTGGAAGCATCTGGGATAGTGTAGATTCTAAATTGTTCAAATTATGGCCCCCAGGGGTAGGGCGGGGCCCCAATAGAAAATCCAAGTTTTGCATTGTAATATGTAGAAAAAAATCTTTAAAAATCATCTTCTCAAGAACCACTGGGCCAGAAAGGCTGGAATTTATGTGTACTCATTCTGGGTAGTGTAGATTCTAAATTGTTCAAATCATGACCCCCGGGGTTAGGGTGGGGACACTATTGGGAATCCAAGTTTTACATTGAAATATGTAGTAAAAATTTTCATCTCAAGAACCACTGGGCCAGAAAAGCTGAAACTTATGTGGACGCATTCTGGGATAGTGTAGATTCTAAATTGTTCGAATCATGACCCCTGGGGGTAGGGTGGGGCCACAATAAGTACTACAAGGGGGGAAATCAGGTGAAAAACAGCAAGGCCAAAGTTACTCAGGTGAGCATTGTGGCCTATGGTGCTCTTGTTCATCACAAGTCATCTACATATTGATGCATTTTCACATTGTGACGTCACAAACATGGAGCAAAACATTACATAAGATCTGCAATTTATAGAACATGTTTATGATTATATGTTAGCTAAATTTCATTATGATCTTGAATAATGGTTTTGTAAATATAGAGATAGTCCGCGAACTTTCTGATCACCCCTCATAAATGTAACAGCTAGGTAAATCGAGACATGGTGACTTAATTCATTTCTCTAAAGAGGAAACGATCAGCCATATTTTAGAGCTGTTAGTTTTGTTTGTTTATTGTTTAACATCCCACTTGAGAATTTTTCACTCATATGGAGAGGCCACCACTTGCCGGTGGAGAGCTGCAAATTTTTTACCTATACCAGGGCTCTAATTGGTGCCCAATTTAGTCGCCATGGCACCTAAAATTTTTGATTGGCGCCTAAAATTTTTCCATAAGTCGCCAAATTGGCGACCATTTTAAACTGACTTGACGATTGTCAAATTCTGGAAATTTTAACACTTTTAGCAATTTTTCTGAAAAAGCTAAATGAAAGGGAAATTAATTTTAGCAATGGACATGTCGTGTTTTCTTATTCACATCTTGGGTCCCTATATTGATTACTATTATCTTTTCAAGTTGGCACCTTAAAAATATTACCTGGCGACTAAAAATTTGCATTGGTGACTAAATTTTTTTAATAAGGTGCCAGCTGGCGCCTAAATTTTAGAGGCCACTTAGAGGCCTGTATATTTGGCACTCAGGGCGATTGAGCAGTGAGGGATCTTTTTTGTGCCAGCACCTACTGCGACAAGAGACCTCGGATTTTACAGTCTCATCTGAAGGAACAGTCTCCATGTCCTACTGTGGGATTCGAACCCACGACATAAGGATAAACTCTTTACTCGGTGACTCTAGAGTGAATGCTCTAACCACTGTGCCACGTGGGTGACGGGCGACTAGAGCTGTTAGTAGAATAGAAATGAAGTTCTTATTGTCGTGAATGATGCAGGATAAACTCCTCAGTCTCGAAATGTATTTTGAAATATAAAACCCTTCAAGTTGGCTCTTGTATTTCAAACAACATTTCTGGACCTCGGTTGTTATCCTGCAACATTCATGATAACGTGGACTTTATTTCTAAATTTGGGTAAGTGCTAAGTCTATAGTCCCCTTCTAAATATATGTACCATAAACTTGTATGTATTTACAAGCTGTGTGTTGAATGTACATAATGAATCAGAACACAATGATGAAAATATAGTCCTTTATAGAACTACTGCTATTTTATTGTTTTTGTAGCAGTCCTTGACAACTCCATACGGTGGACGAATTACAGTGCAGAACTTTTTAATGTCAAAGGTAAGAACTTTTTTTTTTTTACCTAAGCAAAGGGTTCAGAGAGCATTTTGATCAAAAAGTGTCCTTCTGTCTGTCATGTTGTATTTGTCTTCTGTTACCTTTTCAAATTTTTAATGTCTTCTCTAGTACCACTGGGCCAATTTCAACTTAGCACAAAGTATCCTTGGTCAGAATGGGTTCAAATCAATTTTATTGAAATAAAGAACCAATCCCATTTTCAAGAGGACATATTGATGAAGAAATATGAAAAATAAGGTGGGGTCTTTTATAAAACTTCAAAAACCACATTGTCAGAGATGAAACTTCAGTGAAAACTTTCAGAATGAATGTAGAATCAAGTTTTTATGATGGCTTCTGAAGCAACAATGAAGGTGGGAGTTTTACTTCAGAATATGTAATTAGAATCTATTAAACCTTTTTAAGGACAGCAGGGCAAATATTTTTCATTAATTGCAAGCATTTTCAAGTAGTGTAGAGTCAAAAATGTTCAAATCATAACCCCATGATCTAAGATAGGGAAAAAATAGAAAGTCAGACTTTTGTATAATTTTATATACAATGAACATAGTGTAAACAATAGTCTCAAGAACAGCAGGGCTCCAATTAAGATTTAAAATAAACAAGCATCCGCAAGTAGTGAAGATTTTAGTTTATTCTGATCATTGCCTATGCGGCTATTGTGGGGCACAGAACTCTTGAACAGGATTGAGTCAGTAAATATCAGAGGCAGAATAAAGATTCATTCATCATTTTAAAGCATTAATGTACATACATGTATAATTCGTAAAACAATAATGGCTTATGGGCCTTTAAATTTTATTTAGTTGCTTGATTCACCCTTTTACGTTTATTTTTATCAACATGTATATGTACATGTACAGTAAAACTCATTTAGTACAATTCTCTTTTCTACTTGAACTTTCAGTAAGGTGTGACATTCTCAGCTATACATAATTAGCATCTCTCAAACAGTGACCTAGATTCTCATGGGTTGCCAGAATAGCTCATCAATACTGAAATTTACACAGCTTTTCATTCAAGGGTGAAATACACATGGGATAAAAATAGATCAGACGTCAACAAGTGACGCAAGGAACCAATTACACCATTTCTTACAGTAAAGAGGTGTGGCTTATGTCATCTCATCATTTGTTAACAACAACCTTAAGTTGCTAATGTTATTAATTTCTCAACCAATGAGAATCTAGTTTACCATTTGAGAGATGCTAATTATGTATTGCCGAGAATGTCACGCCTTACTAAAAGTTCAAGCAGAAAAGAGAATTGTACTAGTACGAACACAGATATAGTGAATGTGTGGATATATTGAAGTTTTTTTATCCCCAGGAAATTCTTAAAGGTATATATGTTGTATTGTTGATAAATTCAGAAAACCAGAATTAAAAATATCTTTCTATTTGTTTCATTACTTTATATATAGATAGGACTTTTTTGTAATTTACATAATTTAAATCAATCAAGTTTCAAAGATATCAAAAATTTAAAACAATAACCAATTTATTTGCTGACTCCACAAAATAAGAGATTTGAATAGCAAAGTTTAAAGTCAATTTAACTTTAGAAACGTGAGGTTATCTGAGTTCAAAATTGTTGAAAATTTTAATTTGAATGTATATAATATACATCATGTGAATCTACACTCAATTTCATATCATTTTTTTTAGTTCAGATATGCCATATATAGCTTTAACAATTCCTTGTAAAATTTTATGGTTATAATGGACTTCGATTTATATTTTATGGTTTTACAAATATAGTGAACTGAATTTGTTTCCCCTAGACAATGCTAGAGGTTAAAAATAACAAAGTTTACAGTTTTTATTAATAGTGAATTTTCAAGATCTCAAAATTTTATATATTGAATTAACATTATTTTTTGTAAGTATTTATATTTGAAATTTAATTCATCAGAAAACTTTAGTTCTTGATGGTCCAAGGTTTGTTGTGTATGTATTTCAATACTTCTCTGAATATGTGCAGTTTTCATACTTGAAGGAAAACGTGTACTCATATATTGCGAATTCGCTGTATATATTTAAACAAATTTGTTTAACAGATATAACAGTAACTAATCGTGGATATGCGTTGGTAGCAAACCTTAAGTAAATTTACAGGTCCCAAGGACTTGGCTCTAGCCGCGTTTTACTGTATTTCTATTTATTGCATGGTTTCATGTGATAAATGTTTATTCTAGCAAATACAATAAAGGATCTACTAAAACATGCTGAGGATAATACATACACAAGAACCTCTGCAGTGACAGAAGCAATGACTATTCTTAAGAGACAACAGATAATAATTTTGACTGGAAAAGAGGGTGAAGGAAAAACAAAAACAGCACACCAAGTCATGTTTGAAATGTTAGAAAGTCATACTCCACTGAAGATTCGAAACAGAGAACAGTGGGACAGGATTGTGAATGCTAATTGTTCCTATGTGGTGTGTCTGGATGATGCTATAAATCCAACTTACATGAATGATTCAAAAGAATTCTTAGATCATATATATAGCTGTGTTGTAAAGGGAAAACTTTGTGCAATTCTTGTTTTTAGAACTAAAATGTTGGAAGAGTTAAAAGCAATATATCCTATTTTTGAACTGTTTAATTCAGATTACATCATAGATTTGACTGGGAAGATGAAGTTAAGTGAGAAAGGAGAAATGTTGAAACAGTATGAAAAAGGTACAGGAAGAAAGTTGAAATCAATCTCAGATAGAGAGGAAATACTCAGTACTGACACTTACTTTGGTTTCCCATTTACCTGCTCCCTTTTCTTTGCAAAAGATGATTTTTTCAATCAAGGTCCAACATTCTTCAGATGTACAAGTAGCATATTATATGCAAGAATTGATGGTTTAAAAAAAATGGAGGCTAACTTAAAGTCAAAAGTTTGTTACTGTGTTCTATGCTACATTTTGGTAAATGGTCCTGTCAACACAAGAAAAAAATATGATTTAAAAGAAATTGAAAACATGGTAGGAGTAGCACATATAAATCAAAGTAATTTTATTGAGGCTTTAAAGTACATGAAGGGGTTGTATTTGATTAAAACAAGGACAGATAGATCATATGATTTTATTCATGAAACTGTTCGTGAAACAGTTCTTACCTCATTTGGTAAAGTTGCACCTGGAATGATAATTCAGAAATGCCGAAGAGAAACCTTAAAGTCAGTGGTGAGACCTATGAGCTACAAACAAAGATCTGGTGAAATTGTTTTGAAAATTTCAAATGAGCATTATCAACCCCTTGCAAAGAAATTGTTGCTAAATAATGAAAATAATGATGAAATTGTTAACAACATAATTGTGAATTCTGCATCGTATGATTTTGAATTTTTTAAAGAGTTACTGACACACAGTATTTCTGGTTTGTGCAATCCATCACAAGTTTTAAGATTGCTATGGGATAAACTTCTCACAGAAGAAAAAACTGTATTGTTAGATTGTATGTTGAATAGTTATGGTCCTCATGTTGGACTTTTTTCTCCAAAGTATGACGAAAAAATACATTTCAATATATCTTTCAATGATATTGATAATTTAATTGAAAATGCTCTGCGTTTCCGTAAAAGAGACAAAATTTTATCTATTGTGCAGTATGTGAGACAACATGATAGTCTCCATGCAGTTGCCTCTTTTACTCACAAACAACACAAATCTATGACATTGTTACATTGCTGTGTGGTGCATGGGTGGGAGGATGTAGTGTATGAATTATTAACTTTTCACGAGGCTACAGTTACGGAAGACTTCTGGTCTATATTTCATTTTGCTGCATATGCAGGTCGACATACTTTGGTTAAGAACTTTCAAAACAGAGGGCTTATCTATGACAAAACAGATGCAGGTTATTCATTACTACAATGTACATTGCTTGGTCTTCGCCACAGTTCTAAAACTACAAAACCCTTTTTGGATGTTGATAAAAAATATTGTTTACCATTTTCTATTGAGTTTGCTGCTGAAGATGATTATTGTGAGTTGATAAAATATCTACATACACTGTCCGACAGAATAGACTGGGTAAAAGAATTAACTATGACCCTAGATCGGGAAAACAACACTGTTCAGTATTACCTAAGATTGCATGGCTATAATAAAATACTGAAGTTGCTTCAGGACTTAAATATTGTTAATGAGACTTATGCAACAAATACTGCTTGATATAAAAGATTTGAATTTTGCTGTGAAGGTTGATAGTTTCTTGTGAATTTATTTTAAATGATTTTTTTTTATTTTTTTGCAAATTTAATTTGTAGATGTGAATGTAAACTAATATTTTTAACTTTTATGGGAAAATGTGTATTATTTAAAAAGTTTAACTTTACAGAACAAATTTTTCATACCTATATTTTTTTTTCATACTTGCTGTTCTGTGTTGAAACTAAAAATTAAGATTTTTTTGAATGAATAGGTTTCTTGTTAAGCACAGGTAAATAAAATTTAATGCAAGAATTTTTAATTCTTAATTTATTAGTCTTTTATACATGTTAGAATCTTACATTTTTGCATCATTTTATATTTAATATAATTATAGCCCACGCAACAAGTTGCGTGAGGTGTAATGTTTTTGACCCGTCCGTCAGTCAGTCAGTGTGTCAGTCAGTCAGTCCTATTTTTTTTTTTGTCAGCGCAACTCCTCATAAACTGCTGCACAGAATTTCGTCAAACTTTGCAGATATTTAGATATTTAGGACACAATGTGTAGATGTGCATATTACCAGGAAATTCCGATTCCTTTATTTTTTCTGGGAATTTCGGCACTTTTCAACTTAGATTTTTGGCCATATCTTGAATATATAGAGATGAACAGTTTGTCAGCGCAACTCCTCTTAAACCGCAGCACAGAATTTCGTCAAACTTTGCAGATATTTAGCACACAATGTGTAGATGTGCATATTAACAGGGAATTCCGATTCCATTATTTTTCTGGGAATTTCGGCACTTTTCAACTTTACATGTATTTTTTTGGCCATATCTTGAATATAGAAATGAACAGTTTGTCAGCGCAACTCCTCTTAAACCACTGCACAGAATTTTGTCAAACTTTGCAGTTATTTAGTACACTGTGTGTAGATGTGCATATTAACAGGAAATTCCGATTCCTTATTTTTCAGGGAATTTCGGCACTTTTCAACTAGATTTTTGGCCATATCTTGAATATAGAGATGAACAGTTTGTTAGTGCAACTCCTCTTTAACCGCTGCACAGAATTTCGTCAAATTTTGCAGCTATTTAGTACACATTGCGTAGATGTGCATATTACCAGGAAATTCCGATTCCATTATTTTTGCCTTAAGAGTTTAGACTATTATTGAAAAAACTTTCCAGCTAGGTAATAAGGAAATCCACTGGAATCAGCTTTTGTAATGAAATTTTATGTGAAATATTTCATGACATTTAAAGACCCCTATTGATTTTGAGATCAAAATATTAATGATTAAACACACACACACACACAATCATGGATAGTTCTCAACCCCCCCCCCCCCCCCCCCTCCAAATTGGTCCTTTGCCTTAAATAATTTCATAAGTACAGTATATGAACAAATACATATGACTACATCATAATTTTGTTTCCATCAATTATTTTAATGTGTAAATTGTCGTATGTTGGACATGCAAGAAGTTTTGATGTGATGATTTTTTGCAAGTAATGCCCCTTTTTGAATTAAACTGTGTATTTAAAATGCACTGTGCGATTCATTACGTGATGCATTGTCGAGTTTTGGGGGAGCGTGGGGTATGTGAGCTTGCTCACTTTTTCTTTCATTATGTGATGCGCCAATGCAAGTAATATATAAACTTCCTTACATGTAACGAAGAATTTTGACATTTTCAGTTTTTTATTGATTCTTGTGGATTTTTGTATTGTATTGAATAAATAATATAATGAATAGTTAACTCAGATTTACTTTTGTGAAATGTTATTCTCGTCATAAAAATTATGTCCCTTCCTTAAACTCAGGGTAATTCTTATTTACAATCATTTTGATATCCTGGTTGTTCATTAAATAATTTATCAAACTTTGAACACTTTACTGATTAATAACAATTGCAGGAACACTTGTCACTAGGTTCAAAAGCCTAATTTGAGAAAAGTTGCAGGAAAACTTTTTACATACTAGTAATCACTATAAATTAGTTCGCGGTTTAATGTTCAGCCTTTAGGATGGGAGAAAGTTTGCAGGATATTGAAAAACTATCAATCATTACTCCTGAATATTTAGCAGCAGGCAATTGCAAACGGAATGCATGATAACAAGAGCTATGGACATATCGTTAGTTTTTTGAAAAGCATAGTAACGGATTAAAGGGCGTTTGGTAAGTACTCATAGTTTTTGTCAACATGCACAGGTTTGCTTGCTAAATGCCCAGGTTTTAATAAATTTTTCAAAAGTTTATGAATTTTCTATATATGACCAACGTTGCTATGATAGCCCCAACGCATTTAGAGATCAAGGTTAAATCTCGAACAATTTTTGGCTGATTGCGGTTAGTCTTGCATCTAATCGAGCATCTTCGCTAGCCAAGGGTTTCTGATCCGCTACTCTACTCGCTAATCCTTGGCCTGTCGTGCTACCACATGTTGGAATTGTTTTTATCGCGTGACCTCGAATCTTACCATTTACGCACAGCTTCTTTTTTTAGGTCACCTGAGTCACTCAGGTGACCTATTGCTATCTCTTTTCGTCCGTCGTCGTCCGTCGTTCGTCGGTCGTAAACTTTTGAACATTTTCAGCTTCTTCTTTGGAACCAGCAAACCAATTTCAACCAATTTTGGCATATAGCATCTATGGGTGAAAGGGGAACAAAAATTGTGAAATTCGTGGCCCCTGCCCCCCTGGGGCCTGAGGGGTGGGGCCAAAAACATCAAAATTAATGCAATCTTTAAAAATCTTCTTCTTTACTCCTGGACATCAAGCAGTCAAACTGTTGGCATGATTGTAATAAGCATTGAGCCCTCTACGAAAATTGTGAAATTCATAGCCCCAGGGTCAGGGGTTCTGGTGTTAGGGCGGGGCTATATAGATCATATAGTGAAAGTGCATTATTTCTTTGAAAATCTTCTTCTCTACTCCTGGGAATTCTTGAAACAAATTGAATACATAGTTATGATAAGCAAGGGTGACTCTACCAAAATTGTGAAATTCATGGCCCCAGGGTCAGGGGTTCTGGTGCTAGGGCGGGGCTATATAGATCATATAGTGAAAGTGCATTATTTCTTTAAAAATCTTCTTCTCTACTCCTGGGTATTACTGAAACAAATTAAATACATAGTTATGATAAGCAAGGGTGACTCTACAAAAATTGTGAAATTCATGACCCCAGGGTCAGGGGTTCTGGTGCTAGGGTGGGACTATATAGATCATATTGTGAAAGTGCATTATTTCTTTGAAAATCTTCTTCTCTACTCCTGGGTATTATTGAAACAAATTGAATACATAGTTATGATAAGCAAGAGTGACTCTACCAAAATTTTGAAATTCATAGCCCCAGGGTCAGAGGTTCTGGTGCTAGGGCGGGGCTATATAGATCATTTAGTGAAAGTGCATTATTTCTTTGAAAATCTTCTTCTCTACTCCTGAGTATTATTGAAACAAATTAAATACATAGTTATGATAAGCAAGAGTGACTCTACCGAAATTGTGAGATTCATAGCCCCAGGGTCAGGGGTTCTGGTGCTAGGGCGGGGCTATATAGATCATATAGTGAAAGTGCATTATTTCTTTGAAAATCTTCCTCTCTACTCCTGGGTATTATTTAAACAAATTAAATACATAGTTATGATAAGCAAGGGTGACTCTACAAAAATTGTGAAATTCATGACCCCAGGGTCAGGGGTTCTGGTGCTAGGGTGGGACTATATAGATCATATTGTGAAAGTGCATTATTTCTTTGAAAATCTTCTTCTCTACTCCTGGGTATTATTGAAACAAATTGAATACATAGTTATGATAAGCAAGAGTGACTCTACCAAAATTGTGAAATTCATAGCCCCAGGGTCAGGGGTTCTGATGCTAGGGCGGGGCTATATAGATCATATAGTGAAAGTGTATTATTTCTTTGAAAATCTTCTTCTCTACTCCTGGGTATTATTTAAACAAATTAAATACATAGTTATGATAAGCAAGAGTGACTCTACCGAAATTGTGAAATTCATAGCCCCAGGGTCAGGGGTTCTGGTGCTAGGGCGGGGCTATATAGATCATATAGTGAAAGTGCATTATTTCTTTGAAAATCTTCTCTTCTCCTGGGTATTATTTAAACAAATACATGGTTATGATAAGCAAGGATGCCTCTTCCAAAATTGTGAATTTCATGGCCTCTAGACCAGAGGTTCTGATATTAGGGCGGGGCTCTATTTATTTTATAGTGAAAATGCATTAATGCTTTAAAAATATTCTCTGCACCTAGGCATATCAGAGGCAAAAAGAGTAAAAGTTTTAATAAGGAAGGGTATTTTTACCAGATTTTTGAACATCAGAACCATTTGATCAAGTGTTCTGGTCCAGGCCAAGCCTCTATTAATTTGTATTCTACTGAAAGGAGTTATTCCCCTTTACCAATTACTGGTGATAATTAATCACTGTAAATAATGTACTTGAAAGGTTAATAGAATAAGAGAATTATGCAAGAATTTTTATGGTATAATACAAAAAGTTCTTTCATAGTTTTAATGATCAGGTAGACTTGTAAGTAACAGATAAATAAAAATGAGACAAAAATAACTTGTCTTATTAAATGTTCATCAAAGACCAAGAGAGGCCAATGTAAGAGATTTCAACTAGGAATTAAAAGAGTACAGAAGCACTGATTATAAGATTGTTTATATACTGTCTAGTGAGAGGGATAAATGGGGAACAGATTAGAACCTAATTTATGTACTGTTAATGAACACTAGACTAATTATTTTGTTGATCCTGATCACCCTATTTTTCTTGCTTTTGGGCAACAAAGCTTCACCTTTCAGTTCATTTTATACTCTATGGATCCTCTAAATTATTGTATTATACTCAGGTGACCGTTAAGGCCCTTGGGCCTCTTGTTTAAATTGAAGTGGCCCTATTTAAAGAACATTTGACAAGCAAGTATCGAACAATGTATATTTGTTATTTAGGGTCCAAATCTATATATGAAATATATTTTCCTGATTACATTATGTGCTTATCGACTTTTAAAAGGTCTAAATGTCCCTCTGATAAGAGAGATAACTTCAGAAAAAATTAAATCTAAAAATATCCAAAACTTCTTACTTTTTAGCCATTTTCTTGATTTACTGTTACAGTAGTTTTCCTACACGGCCCATAGTGGTTTGTCTTCCGGATTGTTAAATGCAAAATGAATTATTCAATTTTGAATCTACTTTAATTACACTTAAAAAAGTTGTGTGAATAAATATTTTTGACTCATTCAGGTAAGAAATACCATGTTAAAAAAAAAAACGTACCACACTTATATACATAAACTAGAGGATGCAAGTTAGTTAAAATAAAGGGTCATGTCCTCTTTAAAGGAAAACTTGAAAAGGGGGGATAAGATAGGTGTCTTGAAATATATTCTTCTCAAGAACCACACGACCACAATTGATGAAACCTAGGTGAAAACTTCTTGACATATAGTGTAAATTCAATTTTGTTCAAATCATGATGCCCCAGAAGTAGAGTGGGGCCAGAATGGGGGATCAATGTTTTACATAGGAATATAAAGAAAAACATCTTTTAAAATCTTCTAGAAAATCAGCAAAGCAATGAATAGTCCTATTGATATGGAAGCATCCTAAGGTAGTGTAGATTCAAGTTTGTTCAAATCATGACCCCCGGGAAAAGAGTGGGATATCAAAGGGGATCAAACTTTAACATAGGAATATATAGGAAAAATCTGTAATCTTCTCAAGGACAGCAAAGCCATGATAGTCATATTTATAGGTAAACACCCTCAGGAAGGATAGATTTAAGTTTATTCAAATAATGATTTTGGGGGTAGGTAGGGGCCACTATAGGCGATCAAAGTTTTAATTAGTAAAATAGGCTTATAGCGAATACACTTATAACAAACTGACGTTTACAGCGAAGTGATTTTCATTCCCTGTGACTTTGATATTGTAAATCTAACAGAGATGAGAATTACGCTTATATTATAGCGAAGCAAAATCGTCCATCCATGGCATAAGTTATAAGCGTGTTTTATTGTACGTGAGAAAGGGTGGCCAAAGTTTCACATAGAAATACATAGGAAAAAATCTTTAAAAATATTCTTAAGAACTACAAAGTCATGATTAGTCATATTTATATGGAAGCATCCCTAGATATGTAGATTCCCATGGAGGCAGGGTGTGACCACAATGGAGGAACAAATTTTACTCAGCAATATGTAGAATTCTTTTGAAATCTTCTTCACAAGAACAACAAAGTTCATGATTAAGTCATATCGATCTTTTTGGAAACATCCTAAGGTAGTGAAGATTCAAGTCCAAACCATGATTCTCAGGGAACGGGTGGTGTATATAGGAAAAATCTTAAAGAAATCTGCTCAAAAACAACAACGCCATGGTTAGTCATGTTTGTATCGATGCATCCTCAGTGTAGATTTATTAAGTTTGTTGAAATCAAGATCCCCAGGGAAAGGCAGTGGCCACAAAGGGGAGGGGGTGTCTTTATACAGGAATTGATAGGGGGAAAAAAATTTAAAAATCTTTTTCTCAAGAACAGCAAAGCCATTTATATGGAAACATCCGCAGGTAGTCTAGATTCAACTTTATTCTAATCATGATTTCGGGGGAAGGGTGGTATTTTAAATCATCCGACTTTTGAGTGGTGCTTTTGCTCATTTATATCAGACCATCGGACTTTGCGTGTCACACCAGTGGAGTTTTTCTACTGCACTTCAACAATCGGACTTCGGCGAGTCAAAATTTGAATGTTTTAGCTTATATTTACATGCATACCGAATAACAGCAAAATCAAACTATGAAAACAACAAGTAATTAAAATGTAAAACAACCTGTTCTAACATACTTTTATTTTTAAGCTTTGCTTAAAGAAGATGCCATTCCTTTAATATTGACTGTTAATCGTTAGTAAAAACAAAAAAAGGCCATCCTGCAAACATAATTATGCTGCAGACATGCTTCAAACTTTTTGCAGATACTTCTTAAGACTTGTTGCAATTAAGCTATAAAGAACCCGTGACAGACTACTCAAAGTCTTTGTGTTTGCAGCAAGTTTGAAGCAAGTATGCAACAGGCTTACAGCAAACATTTTACCATACAAATGATGCAAGTCTGCGGCAAACTCAATAAATGGATTTGGCCTCCATCAGTTAATTTAACATGCTTAAAAGATAGAGTTGTTTTATATTGAATTCAGATGTTGTGTATGGCAAAATACAATGTCATCTATATCCATGAAAGAATTAGGCTTTTGAAATCATCAAAAATGGTTTATATTCCTAACAAAATGCTCAAACTTCTTCAACTTCATTCAGACATTTCAAATGGCGTATTCTGTGGGAACACAGCATAACTAGCATCTCATTGGCTAATTTGACCTGCATGTTTATTCTTGCGAATTTCCTGCAAACATTCAATTTGTTAATTTATAAAAGTTTCTTGCAAACTTGCTGTGAACAACAGACTGAGTTCCTGCTACATTGTAATTTGCTGCAAGCTTGCAGCAAGTGTTGCAGTGTTTCCGACAAGATCGCAGCACTGTAGTGACAATCATCTGGAAACACGGAAGTTTTCTTCCTGCGAACAATTTAGTTTGCTGGAAACTTGCAGATCTGCAGCAAACATAAAAGTTTAGCAATTAAACTAAATATTAGTAAATATACTACAAAGTTTAAAAAAATTGTGTCATGAAGAAAACGAATTGTAATCAATCCCCAAAAACCATTGAAACAATACAAATTGGAGCAGAGCAAACACGGACCTCTAAAAACATCAGACGTTGGATCAGGTGCCATAGAGGAGTAAGCATTCCCTGTCGACCGGTCAAACCCGCCGTGTGCCAACCGAGTTAATCAAGTAAGCTATTGCTATCTGTTTTTATCCGTCGTGCAAAATATACATTGAGAGTTGTGTCCCCTTTGTTATTCACCTTTGATAATTAATCACTGTAAATAACGTATTTGATAGGTAAATAAATCGAATAAAAGAATTATACAAGATTTTTTTATGTATGATACATGTACTTAAAGTAGGGATGTCAATTTTGTCAATAATTCATATTCGAATATTCAATGAAAGTATTCTAATATATTCGAATATTCGATAAAATAAATAAAATCTATTTTATTTTAAATATGCATCATCCTACTCTCATGAAAGGTTTAGCGTAGGTATACTTATATTGGAAGTAAAATTGTATGAAGACTTTTGTTGTTGGACAATAAGAAATCCCATGTGATATTTGTCAATGTTTGATTTTCAAATAAATAAATGATTTAATTAAATGTAGAAAAGAATAATTTTAACCAATGAAACATGTGTACGAGGGTTGTTCGGAAAGTTCGTGGACTGATGCGATAAAATTAATACTATGTAGTTTATGCATACAAAATTTGTAAGGAACATAGACAACAGACGTTAAAGAAATGTTGAAAATTGTAGTTTGATATCTTCAATATTTACCAAACTATCATAAAATAAAAAAGACATTATATGATCTCCCGGCGCTGTCGCCATTTAATTTCATGACTTCATTGTTTCTCAATGTCCGCATTCTCTACCTCATACACTTATCTTGGTGAGATTCCTTGAAGTGAAGATTAAGATTCAAACCCGTCTTGTTAATATAATTGTACAATGTCAAGAACAGCTGATTTCAAAGCATATAATATTGTAAATAGATCTACACATAGTGAAAGATCCTCACTCGATTATAACAGCATATTTGCTTGTCGGAGTTCAACATCTATCACACATGATCAACGTCACTTTTCGACGTGACAAACTTTAAACATCCTTACTACAAATCGACATTAACTTTTACATCTCTCGTCTCTCTAATCTTTTTTGGCATTTAGAAACAAGTACTCTGAATGAATTTTATTTTTCAGTAACCAATTTAAATGTTTCCTAGGTCTATGTCAGTTTTTCCAGGAGGTGAAACTTTATAGAATGTTATAAAAAGAAACCCATCCCCCTTTTTGACGTCATTACAACCCCTTAATTGTTTGGACATTTCGTATAAAATTTACGATAAAATTTCATAGAACTCACAGAATGGGGTTAAAATTACAAATTTTACGGTACAATTGTGTCATATCACATGAGTGAATTAACGACATTTTTGGATGACAAATGCTCATATAAAAAAAATTTCTCAGTTACACTTAGGTAGAAAAAAACGTGATCTTGGAGGTTGCGCCGCCTAGACATACCATTGCTTTCAAAAACATCAACAATTTATTAAAAAATATAACTAATGATGTATAGTTTATTATATAAATAAAAAAAATGATGCTAATTAAACGTTAAAAAATTCATTGATGTATCTTAAGCGGTTTTAATTTTATGGCGCTAGTCCACGAACTTTCCGAACAACCCTCGTATTTGAGGAACCAGTCGTCTTACCAAGGCAATATAGTCGTAACGGTATACTGTTCAGATTTCAATACGTAATAAATTACAATTATATGTCTAATAAGAGATTTGATTATAATCTTTGATACAATGTTTTTTTTAATTTTATAAACAAATATTTCCAATGAAAAATTTCTAAGGTAATTAACTAATGTCCCGATAATTAATATAAAATTCAGGATTATGTACAACCCGAAATAATCAAGTAATTTACACATTTATTCTGAAATTGAGCAGCCCTTTACAATATTAATTACAGACTAATTCTATACGACATTCATTCAATGATCAATTTAATTTATCTTGATAAGTATACTCTTCACGCCTTTTAGACATTCTAAGATTTAACTTTGCTGTCCTCGATTCTTAGATCCGATCGCATCTAACTAATAAAAACTATGAAAGTACCTTTTGTATTATAAATAAAACATTATTGTACAATTCTTTAACACCTTACTCAAAACAAAATACATGAATTTAGTAGATCTATAAGATAAGAAAGTAGTGAAAGAAATCAGTCGATCGAAATTGATCGCTAGTAATTTAAAGTACTAGTAAACAGGGATAATTCCAGCACTGTTCATATCAAAACTTATTAAACACAGTACTTCTTTTTATGAATTCTAAAAAAACATCGAATATTCGAATCTTAAATTCATACTAGAATATCAACTCATCGAATGAATATTCGAATGTTCGAATATTCGTTGCCATCCCTAAATTAAAGTATTTTTATAGTTTTTATGGCCAGGAATACTTGTAAATAATAGATAAGTAAAATCAGACAAAATACCTTATATTTGTACATTTAATGCTACTGGTTATTAATATACTAATAATAACCTAATGTTAATGTTAGAGACCGATACCAATATAAGAGGATACTATAAATGTGTTGTTTAGTCGGGTGACAGATGAGAGTGTATTAGCACTGACAAGAATAGGAACTCTATGACTTGTTGCTGATGATAGCCTTATTACTTTGTTGATCTCTGATCGCCTCATATCTTTTATCTATCAGTTTATTTTGTTTTATTATTGACTTCCATGCATCATTTATAGGTTGTGTCATATTCAGTTGACCGTATGAATATGAAATTCCAAAATCTATCTTTTGCTCTTTTCCGTGGAATGTTGCTTATGGGGCACAAATGAAGTAACATTTTCTTAACACTTGGGTTTCATGTGTGTTCCCAGTCTATATTGAATGAATCTTAATATCCTTAATATTTAACACAAAGTCCTTCATGTAAAGCATGAGGAAAACATTGAGACCAAATAGGGAACATTACTCTGAATCAGAGATAATCTTCTTTGATGTCAGTTTTAAGCTTTAATTTATGCTTGCAGTTTATCCAGCATACCGTTACCATGTTCTTTATTGATTCAGATCTACAATGCCTGATCCAATTGGGGAAGACATTGTTTTTTTTTCTTTGATTCAGGAAATATTTTTCGTTTCGTAACTTTTTAAAACTTTATGTGTGTCATGATCTTGATTCAAAGTCAAATTAAATCATCTTGATAAAATGACATGTTGTAAAGTTTAATAGGATGACCAAAAGCATCAAAAAGGGGGAGGGGGGGGGGGTTAAGCCAAATTTAAAAAAAAAAGAATCTGAATGTATTTCATGTTTAGGCTTTTTCTCGGAAACTCGATCTGGAGGCTGTTTTTACCAAATTGCACAGAATTACTGTTTCTTTGCATTTCCCCCTTTTTGGTCTAATTTGTTTTCTTTCCCTAACTCGTATAATTTTGCAAAATGCATAGTTGTGTTCAATGCAATTATCTCATGCAATGAAGAAATATATATCAAATATATCGAAGAGTATATTCATTATGGCATTGAATTGTTTACATGATTATATATTGTCCAAAATTTCCAGGCCTCCTCTTTCAAAATTGTCATATTTTTGTCCCCGGATGAATGGTATTAGCGCAAATCGGGTTAAGCTAAACACATATTAAGACTGCATGAATTTCTCTTGAATACCTAACAGAAAATCTTTACGTCGTTATGCAGTGTCTTAAGATTTCTCTTTAATTTAAGGAATTCAATTTCCAGGGTGGACTTATTTTGTGTCGAAAATGTGAATATGAAAATAATTCTTATTTTCTCGCTCCATACTAAGTAGTTAAGCCACCACTCTGAATTAAGTCGCTTGCTTGTCTACTAGTATATTGTTCATACATCGAATATTGTGTTATATCTGTTTTAATATTTTTTTAATCCAGAGTTCCTTAGCAATCGAAATATTTGCATGATATTCTTCAAAGGATGTGATATACATTGCAAAATGCAAGTATCCTGATCAAAAGATAGAGATCTCTCGACAAAGGGCTTTTTATAGCTATGACACAATGTCATTTTGATAAGGTTAAGATCATTAGAAACATTATTACGTAATGGGGAAACAAGAATCTGCATGACACTCAAGTAAATCGACAAAGCTGACTGGCCTTTTGATTACGAATGTCAGATTTACAACAACAACAAAATTCTGATTCTATGCACATTCAACATTTTGTCAATAGCACTTTCTTATCTCAAGATTGAGACACATAATCAAAAAGGTCTTTGCGACGAAAAAGGAACACTGCTGAGAAGACCTAAATACAGATAAGTGAAACGGTGAAATTCAAAAGTTCAGGTCCATCATCAAGTGTCTTGGTCAAAAATTCTAAATATTATGTACGATCAACTTTGGCTAAGCCTTAATTCAAAGCGCAATAGAGGCTCGATAAGTTTTTGGAAATTGAAAATTATGTTTTTGGTTGAATTTATCAGAGATAAAGGGACGACTATGACTATTTCAAACTTTTAAAAAATTTAATAGATCCTGGAGGGAAACTAAGGTAATAACAATCTTTTTTTTTTTTTTTTGTTAACAGCTACATTTTAGAAGGAGCACCTATCTGTGCGACACATTTGGGGACTTCTATTGATCTTCAAGCTTTTCGAAATATATTACTCATTTGCTAAAGTATGTTCATGTGCTTTTCAATTATATTATTTAGATGAAAAAAACACATATTAGAGGATTCGCACTGAAGAATGCACTGACGATGCAAAATAGGTCTCAAGTACATAATCATACTCACTCGAAATGGCTGCTTGTAAATTTATAATTCAAGGATTGCTATCTTAATAATAGAATTACATAGGACATTTGATAGACAAATTTGCTAACTAATTAAATAACTAATTAAATGAATGAAAAAATGCACAAACTTTTTAACTTAAGTCTTGTAGATACGAATTATTTTAATCGAGATTTCCAGTCCGGCTTTAAACCGAATGTTATACCCTTTTCTTGTATAAACACTTTCATGTTATGAAATATGAAGATAAAGAACAGTAATCAATCTCCAAAGTCCATTGAAACAATACAGATTTAGAACAGAGCAAAGACGGACCTCTAAAAACATCAGAGGTGGGATCAGGTGCCATGGAGGAGTGAGCATCCCCTGTCGACCAGTCACACCCGAAGTATGCTCCTTGTCGTGATCGGGAAAAACGGTAACATCTGTAGACAATTCAGTGTGTAAATAATAGCCGAGTAATCTTCTTTTAACCGAGCTCCATATAAGAAAGGTTATTGTTTACCATCAATGTTAAAATGTGTTGTAAAGTTTTATATTTGATATTAATCAAACATACTCACCAATTTAAACTAGTCTAGTATTTTCTGGCAATAAAGTTTAAAGAAAGAGAGGGAAATCATTTGAAATGCCCATGCAGTGTAACATTTTTCAATCGCCTCCGAAGAATTCTGTACCAACAATTGCAAATGTTTCTTTTTTTTTTTTTTAAAGAAAACTTGGAAAATATGATATTTACGATTCATTTTGTTAGACTACAACTAAACCCCATAGCTTTGCACCTGTCATAGCCCAAACCAAACAGTTCCACATCGAGAATACAAATTCAGGCAATATTAATCTTGAAGAACGAAAGTAGGTTAAGGGGGAAACAGGGAGAATGACCTATTCACTTAATTATTTTGTGACACTGATAACTATTTCATGGAGATGGGTCCAAGTCAAAACTGAATATCAGCAAACTAAGGCAAATTTTCGTTGGGATCAATCTCAGCATATTTGAAATCTTTCTTGAGAGCCATTCTACATGAAGTTCAAAGAAGTCTATGCCAAACATTTAAATTTTGAATTTTTTTTTTTTTGGAGTAATTAATGAATTAAAATGCAAGAAACAAAACAAAAAATTAAAATTGTTAAAATCATAATTCAGAAAACTGTTTATTGTTTAGCAAAACATATAATAATGATAAAATCATAAATTACCTTTTAGGCTAAATGTAAGATTAGTTTGTAATATTCTTTTAGATCAATCTTTAGCAAAAGCATTAAACAAAAATACTAAAATTTTATCTTCTAACAAATGTTCCTGCATACATAAGTTAAACTGTGTATCTGTATTAATGATAACATTCATCTCAATGGCAATCAAGAATTTATTGCTTACTTTTCTTTAGAATGTAAAACAAGCATACCAAATAAATACAAACAGCAATTGTTGTACCCTTACTCAAATCTTCAAAACTTAGGAGTGTTAACAATAAAACAATTGAAAGTCAGAACATTTGTAATATTTGTATCCAGCTGACGCATATTTGTGTAAAGTATTATCTTTGAATTCATTTGCTTTGAATATGTTGATTCAGCCATCAGTAAAATAAATTTTATTAAAAGAAAATAATTTAGTAAAATTCAGTAAGAACAAATACACTTGAAATCGGAATGTGCTGTCAGTCTATGCTCTAGCTTATATAAAGTTTACATATTCATTCACAGAATAACAGCAAAACTCAACAATGAAAACAACAAGGATTAATACACATTAACACTTGCACAATAACATTTCTTCACTATTACGACTTTTGAACCTTAACAAGACATGCGTAGTCATTTCTTTTATGTTTAACGTAATAAGTTTCAAAACTGAGAATCGTATTTATTTTTTAAAGCTGTTTTCATAGAAAAGATGCTAAAATCATGTAATAAAGTGTCGTATATACCATTATATTCATGGTTTCCTATGAACAGAGTATAATGAAAGTTCTGTGTCATAATTCTTTTAAGGGTAGGGATGTAATTCACCAAAAGGACCACGTGCACCTGCGGCCTTGTTAAATATAGTCTTGTACATGTCTTGTATTTTAATGATTCAAAAAATGATTTCTCAAAAAAAAAAAAAAAAAAAAAAAAAAAAAAAAAAATTTAATGTTTATGCAATTCCAAAATATTTTCCCTCTATAGAAGATGAAAACGCCTATAAAAAAAGCATGGAAATCTCCCCCCCCCCTTGTTTTTATATCATGTATTTGCTCAAATTAGACGCAATTTTTGTTGGGATTTGATGTGTCATCATTAATTACAGAAATAGTAATTGAGGGATATATATCTACTAAATTCTTTCACAAACTAAATTCTGCTTTATTCAGAAAATTTCCAAATAAAAAATTGTTAAAAAATAAAAATATACAATATGATTTTTTACAAAATGTTAACATGCAGATAAGAATAATTACAAAAAACCATCAGGAATGTACAATGAACAAGAATGTCTATTCGGTTATACATGTACCTGAGAATTTTCGTCAGGATCTCTGTGTTGTTGCATTTGTGTTTTTAGAGTCAGCCTCCATTCCACTTACTAATTAAATTTTGCCACATTTTATGAATAGAATTTAATTGAGATATATGGAAAACGCATATTTGTTCTTTGACGTGTTTCTTAATATCTCGGCAACAATTTTGCCGGTTAGCATATCAAAAATAATTCCAACGTTTTTCTTTTATGTTGATTGCCTTTGTAAGGGCACCGGTGATGTAAAAGTCGTCCACCCAAAACTCTGAGAATAAATGCTGAACCAGAACAGTATGGTGGGAAAAATTCCGGCTCGAAGTCAGCTTTTGGAATATACCATTTACTTTTCTCGTCCCTAAGCACTTTCATTCGTACCCACTGATTACACAGAATCAGGTTCTTTGTTCCATACTTGTTCAACGTTTTGAGTTTTATTTTGTCAACAATTTTAAAAAGATTCATCATAATATCATCATCTGATTTTATTGCAAAAGTAGCATTCCGACAATGGTGTTTTGCCCACCGAAAGGCAGCTATTCCTTTGTAGGTTAAGTTTCTATAGGAGTCAATGAAATCTTCCTGCACAATATCCCCATAATGATTGTATTCCATCTTTATTTTCGTCATCACTTAATTTATCGTCTGCAACTTCTCCAAGCACAAACACTAACCTAGCCTAAAAAAAATATTCAAGAGATGTGGATCGCCCCAAGTGTGTCGAATTGTTTGGCGTTTCCGAAAATTTGTTGGTGATGTATGAATATACACAATAAAATAAACATCTTTCCCAGCACACATATTTGCTTGAATACGTCGAATTTGTGACACCATAATTGGCCGACCGAAAAATTTTATTGGCTGCAGGAGTGGACATTTTTTCCAAAACATATTTGTCGTCCGCGTGGCGCAGTGGTTAGAGCGTCTGCTCTAGAGTCGCGGAGTAAGGAGTTGATCCTTACGTCGCGGGTTCGAATCCCACTGTGGGACGTGGAGACCGGTACTTTGGATGAGACGGGATAAACCGACGTCCCGTGTCGCAGTAGGTGCTGGCACGAAAAAGATCCCTCACTGCTCAATGGCCCTGAGTGCCGAATATAGGTCAAAAATTTGTAGCTCTCCACCGGCAAGTGGTGGCGTCTCCATATGAGTGAAAAATTCTCGAGAGGGACGTTAAACAACACACAAACAAACAATCAAACAAAACATACTTAGAATCCAGATCATTTGGGAATCTTTTTTGCAAGAATGTTCTTGTAGTTTTTTGAATTAGGAACGAGTACATCAACACAAGTAAATTAATTGCACAATTAGCAAGATAACCGTCCATTTATAAAGGAACGAAGATCAGGGAAACATTGTACCTGTATATCCTTATTTCACTATTTTCTCCCCTTCATATCAACCGCATCTGTAAAACAGAGCAGGAAAATACTTATAAAGTAAAAAGCACGCTAGTGCATGTAATTTTGACGAAATAGGAAGGTACATTGTAATCGGCAATCTGGACTGATTCCATACCTCCAGATGCAAGTGACAAAATTGACAGAGAATTCCGTTTGGCATATTTTAGGGTCTTCTGTGAATCTTCTTTGTCCGTGGTAACTTTGAGATTCTTATTATGAAAAGACGATGAAACTTCGTTATCAAGAAATCTTGATCAAATGGACGGAAAAAAAATTAGAGATACACAAGATACTGAGGTTGAAATGTATAAAGAGAAAATGGTTAGGACAACAAACTCAGTTTGACATGGTACTAGTGCTAGTATTCAAGATGACTATGTTCGAGAAAGCGAAATTTTGTTTTATCTTATCCGAGGACTTTAATTTCATCATGAGATAAAAGAAACCACTGTAGATGCAATTAAAAAACGTATCTTAAGTGTAAACATTCATTCGAGAAAAGCTGGATGTAAATCTTTCTCTCTGTAACTCAAGAATAGAATTAGAGAAAACTTGATAGATTTACAAACTATATCATCATTTTTGTGTCACATAATACTAACAAATGATTTTCTATAATTATAAGTTAATAACCCTTGCACAGACTTTACTTTAAACGAGGAACTGAGTTAAAATTCTAAGAATGAGATTTTTTTTTACATCATTGTCATAAAAAAAAACCATGCGTTCCCTATAATCAAGGCTTCCTGTTCATAACAAAGGAGATGTGTATTTGCATTTATCATTCATCTACAAACCCAAGCATGTTATTTTTCTTAAATCTAATTATAAAAAAAATTATTTTTTAACAACGTGCTTAAAGCTGCATTAGTTGTTTCATATACCTGGCAAGCACGTACCTGAGGGTGTCGTTTGATGTGGACACCTGGGGTAGGAAGGCTCTGCAAGGTGCAATATTGAATAATATTATGCATTTTTCTAATCTCCTGAGATGCATATTTTTCAATTGTTAAAATCATGTTTTCAATATTGCATTTCATTATTTCATCCCTTTGCGAGAATCAAAAGCCGAAAAAGTGTCCTGCAATAGTTCTTTACTACATGTCAGCATTTCTAAAGTAAAAAGTTATGTCATCAATGTTTACGTTGACGGCATCATAAATTTTATTAATTTTTAATTAATAATATTATCTGTTTTCTGTTTTCAAACATATACATTGTATTGATTGCTCTCTCTCTCACTCTGTCTCTGAAAACAATGTGGACGCCTGAGCTTACTATTCCAACCTTTGCCAATGCCTAATATCTCTCTTTCAGTGAGAATAAACTCCTGCATGTTCTTAATTTTGAATTTTATGTGTTATGATAATGGCAATTTTCGAACAAAATGTGGATATAAAATTAAATTCCAACAAACATAGCATTTATAGCATGATTTATCATTTTCAGCGCTTGATCTCTCTTTGCTGAAAGCCATCCCACATAAAAATAATAAAAAATGAAAAAAAATGTCTCGTCATCCTTGTATTGTTAAACCAAATATACTCCGTACATCAAAACTGAAAAATATCAGTAGTGACTAGTGACATTATTAAAGTAGCGTTTACATGAGATTTTGTTGGAAATGTGCAAAAAAGTGTTGACAGGTGCTCAAGTTTTTTTTCACAATGTGTCATAAATCATCAATATTCTTGATTTCATGTATACATTATTTAGAAATTCTCACGATAATCCTACGTATCAGTGCAAATGTAGAATACATCTACCTTATTTGCCGTATGTTCTTCATGTAGATTTGCAGGTGGAGATTAACCTAAAACACTGCCAACATTAGCATATAAAGCCAGATCAAATCATCATAGTCACCAGGTTCAGAAAGAGGTGCCCCTCCCCTAAGCCAGAAGGCTTGTAATAGGCTTCATCCCTCCCCTAAGCCAGAAAACTTGTAAATAGGTTCCTCTTAGTTGGATTCTGGTTCATTCTGCAAGTCATTACTTCTTTTTCAAATATTAAACTTATCTAGTAACATTACTTTAGAAACAAATGAATAATGAATTCAGTTTGTTTTAAAAACATTTTCAATTTTCTTTAATGCTTTATCAAAGGTGGTTCGATCGCATCCCAAAACATCCTGTATAATACAATCCCTTCTTGCATGTTTTCGATTCACCAAAAAATTATACCAAACTATTGTCAAATCAAGCACATTTTGGGTCATCTAAGTCACTTAGTTGATTTTTGTCCGTCGTCGTGCGTCGTTCGTAGACTTTAAAACATTTTTATCTTCTTCTCTGAAACCGCTGAACAAATTTTAAACAATTTTGATATAAAGCATTTATGGGCAAAGTCGAACAAAAATTGTAAACTTCAAGGTCTCTGTCCCTTTGGGGCCTGAGAGATGGGGTTGAAACCATCAAAATTAATCCGACATAAAAATTCTTCTTCATTTCTGGACATCAAGCAGTCAAACTCTTGACATGTTTGTAATAAGCACTAGACTTTTTACCAAAATTGTGAAATTAATGTCCCCTTGAAAACGGCCTCTGGTTTTATGGCGGGGTTCTGTTGATTACACAGTGAAAATGCATTAATTCTTTGAAAATCTTCTCTTTTCCTGGGTATTTAGCAGATGAATTTAGTGCATGGTTATAATGAACAAGACTGTCACTTCCAGACTAAAGAAATTCGTGGGCCTTGAGTCAGAGATTCTGGTGTCAGAGTAGGACTGTTTTGATTATATAGTGAAAATGCATTAATTGTTTGAAAATCTTCCATGCTAATGGGCATCTACATGTAGGAGGCAAATATAGCCCAAAATTGTAATTAGCAAATGTGCTTTTTTTTTCTCCAGATTTGAGAACTCTTGACAAGAGGGTCAAGGGTTCTGGTGCTAGGTAGGGCCCTAGCTGTTGATCCTATAGGGAAATGTGTACTCTATAAAATTAAAGAAATATACAAGAATGTTTAATGTGTGATACCAAAAGTACTTCAATTTGTAGTTTTTAATGGTCAGGTATACTAATCTTGTAAATAATAGATAAGTAAAAACGAAGCAACATAGTTATTCATAGACCAAAAGAGGCCAATATGAGAGGATAAGGGGATTTATGTACTATATTTACTATACTTGTGTTGTTCAGTTGATATTGACAAATGGGAGTGTATAGCACTGGCAGGTACATGACCTTTATGAGTTGTTGATGGGTTCTAGACATTATTTTGTTAATCTTTATCTTCTTATTTATCTTGTTTTGGGGCAACATATCTTCATTTATTGTTTATTTTGTTTTATTATAGATTTCTATGGATCCCTGACATAGTTGTGTTATACTCAGTTGAGCCTCTTATATGGATATGAAATTCTAAAATTTTTCGCCTCTTGTATGAATATAAAAATTCCATTTTTTCCTTTGCACCTTTACCTCTGAATGTTGTTTATGGGGCTTAAATGATGTAACAATTTGTTTGTTGAATGTCCCCAGTGCATGTTAAATGTATTGAACATGGAATCATAATATCCTTAATGTAAGTCCTCTATACAAAGCAGACGGGAAACATTGAGATCAAATAAGACACATTAATCTGAATCAGAGATAACCTGTTTTGAAGTCAAGTGTGTCCAACATACCATTATCATTGTTCTGTATTGATTCAGAACTACATGCATTATGACTAGGAAGAAAGACACAGTTTTTTGATGCGGATGGATGTCTGTGTGTCAGGAATGAAAAGGTGAAAATAACGAACAGTGATCGATCTCAAAGAAATCTACAAACAATATAAGTCTGTAAACATGGCATAAAACGCGGACCCCCGGTAATTCCAGGGGTAGGATCAGGTGCCTAGGAGGAATAAGCATGCCCTGTCGACCGGTCACAACCGTTGTGAGCCCTATATATTGATCAGATAGACGGAATATTCCGTAGCCATGGAGTAGTGAGCATCCCCAGCCGACCGGTCACACCCGCCGTGTGCTCCTTGTCATGATCGGGAAATAACGGGAAAATCCGTCGACAATTCAGTGTGTAAATAATGGCCTAACAATCAGACTCTGTGGTATCTTTTATTTCAAGCTCACTGGGATACATCGTATCGACCTAAGAATGGAAATATGAAACGGATGTGGCAGACTCTCCGGTTCGTAACTTTTTAAAATTCACTTTTCTGAGTAATTCAAACTTCTCAGTGGCATTATCTGTTACCTAAAGTGTGCCATGATCTTGATTCAAAGTCAAATCCGTGGAATCCAGGTCACCGGGCGATGATATCTGAATTATAAATCATCTCGATTCAAAGACACGTTGTAAAGATTCAATAGGATGACCACAAGTATTGATGAGGGTTCACCTGTTTATGCCAAATAAAGAATAGAATCTGAATGTATTTTAGGTTAAGATCGCTTTAGTCATTCATGTGTCATTCATAAACTTGTCAATAAACTAGTATTCAACTTTTTCTCAGAAACTCTGGAACAGTTTTTTTTTTTTTTTTATCAAATTTTAATCAGAAAGCATCTTCTAAGAAAAGCGATCACAAATTGTGCATTTTGAATTTTGTGGACCTGAGTGATGCTAACAAAATTCAAAATTATTCATTCCTTTCATTTTGTTTTACCTGAGGTAAATAAAGATTGTATTTATCTTGAAGATTTTTAAAATTCTTGTACCGAAGTAACATGTTTCAAACCCTGAGGTGGACGGTATTATGTATTGAAACTGCACGAGATTTTTCTACTAAAAGAGTTTCAGCAGAAATAGTTTACATTGTTATTCTAAAGAATACCTCTATTTATTTCAGATCCTCTACAGGAAAGGCCGAGACTGACATGGGTACAAATTGAGCATACTTCATGAGTGAATCTAGGTTATTTGACGATTGCCTTTAATTACATATAAGATTGCCTCTACCTGTATGATTAATTGAACAATGTGCCTTTCTCAAATTATGAATTTCATATCGATTTATATGCAGGGGTAGTGTTAAGTCATATATCTTTTATATATCAAAAAGTCTTTTTATAATGGCAATGAAATGTTTGCATAATTATATATTAACCAAAATCCCTTCTTTCAAGAAATAGGGATTAGTTAAAACACATTCCTACTAATAGGAAATCTATTTACATGAATTCGTTATGCAATGTGTATTAAGATTTCTCTTAAATTTAAGGAGTTTAAATCCAGGGTGGACTAGTTTGTGTCGAAACTTCAAAAATGCGAAATTAATTCATGTTTCTTGGGTCCATGCTTATGCTACCGGTCTAAATTAAGCCGCGGGTCTACATATTGTTCTTACATTTATGTGCTAAATCTGTATTAATATTTTTTTTATCCTGGATTCCGTAGCAAAAGAAAAATTTGCTTGATTTTCTTCCAATCACAAGATATACATTGTAAAATTCAATTACCTTGCTTAAAAGACAGAGATATCTACACGAGGTATGACATAATGTTATTTTGATGAGGTGAAGGTCATCAGATACATGATTACATAACAGAGAAATGATAAAAAATCGATATTTTTGACAAGTTATAATGTATTATTCTGCTTTTTATTCATAGCCATGTTGAAAAGGTCAATGTCAGGAGGGGGCATAAATTTGTCGTCCTAGTCATTTTAAAACTGGAAATATTGGAAGCTTATTAATGAAATATAAAGATAATGAACAGTATTCAAGCTCAAAATCCATTAAAACAATACAAATCGGGAGCAGAGCAAACACGGACCTCCAAAAACATCATAGGTGGGACCAGATACCATGGAGGAGTGAGCATCCCCTGCCGACTGGTCACACCCGCCGTGTGCTCCTTGTCTTGATCGAGAAATAATGGAAAAATCCGTCGACAATTCAGTGTGTAAATAATGGCCTAACAATTAGTATGAAAAACGTCAGTCAGCATATGACTTAATGATAGATTGCATTTGCTGACAAGGTCATTGTATCGACCATAGAACTTACGAGATGATGACGTTAAACGAGACTGTTGATATTCTTGTTTCATCAACTTGTTTGTCAGTAACTTATACCTCGATTTAGAATTTGTTCATACGTAGAGCATGCTCGTGCGTATCGAATCAACTGAGAGATATACACCCCGTATGCAGGTGATAAGGATATATTGCTGCAGAAGTAAGGGAAGTTGACGATTGAAAAGTTAAAGTCATCACATTTATCATAAAATTTTGTTGTTAGAATACCATTAACGTCTTTTTTTAAGTAAAATATCCCAATCTGAAACAGATGTGTCAGATTCTGTGGTATCTTTTATTTCAAGCTCACTGAGATATGTCGTGTCAACATATGAATGGAAATAACTGTTGTCGACGACATCGTTGATATATCTAAATGTCGAGTTGAAGGCCACGGCAAGATATTTCTTTTTCTCATTTATAAGAGTTTGTATAAATTCTACTTCATATGAATACAAAATGGGTCTGCTAACAACGGGGGTAATTGGTACCCATGGGAATTCCAAAAGATTGTTGGAAAACCTGGTCTCCAAAAATCACATAAATATTGTTAATCAGAAACTCAAGCATCTTTTAATGTCAACTTCAGAGTACTTGTGTGTACAATCAGAATGTTTTTTAAACGAAATATTTTGCAAATAACCAGTGACAAGGTAACTGAATTTACGAGTTCCATTTTTATTGAAAAAGCAGCTGTCAATGATTTCAAAAAGCCTGGACTTTAATTTGTCATGGGGAATGGTTGTATACACAGTTGAATTAAGTCGTAAGTTTTTATGATACTGATTTTGGTAAAAAAATTTTGATTTCAAATTTTCCAAAAGTTCCTTGGAATTTTCAAGTATCCACATCTGATTTACACCACTTCTCGAATATATTGTTGCACAGTACTCCTGAAGTTTCTCCTTCACTGCTGTTAATATTTTAGTGAGGAATAAAGAAAGAGACTTGGTAGAACATTTATTAGAACCCGCTATGTATATTTGTTTGTAAATATTTTTATGAAGTTTCGGAATTCAATATAAATATGATATTCAACTTCATTATGGTTGTCTGGATTATTTAAAATATTCAAAACTGACAAAAATGTTTCAAAACGTGGTTCATGTTTAAGAAATTTGTTGCTAAAATCTGCATGATCCTGGAGTAAATCGACAAGGCCCACTGACCTTTCCTTTACAAATGTCACATTTGCAATTCTATGCACATACAATTTTTTTTTTGTCCACAGCGCTTTCTTATCTCAAGATTGAGACACAACATCAAAAGGTTCATTCGATGAGAAATGGACTCAGTAATCTGGCCCTATGGATAAGTGTCGGTGAAAACTCAAAATTCTAGGTGCATCATCAAGTGTCTATAGTCTAAAATTCTAAGTACTTAGTTCAATCAACTTTGGTTAAGCCTTAATTCGCTATAGAAACTCGGTAAGTTTTTGGGCTCCAACTCAACAAATCCATGTGGACTATGGATCTAGCACTACTAAATCTTAAATGTTCAATAACTTTAATTTTAAACATCCTCTCAGCCAAAAACCAATACAAGTGACATCACAAGTAATAAAGAATGATCGGTTTTCTTCTTGCTTTGATAAAAGAAATAAAAAGGACTGATAACATTCTGTGCTGAGTTCATACTTCTGCCATTTGCTAAAGCATCAAAAAACGGTCAAGCATCTTAAAGTTTAGAATCTGGACTTGGCACAAGGGAGGTGCTTCAGTATATAAGAGAAATCATTTTTAATTTATTATCTCAATCGAGAATTGTGCTTTCGATAGAATTTATCAAAGATAAACTGACAAAGGGATGAGTATATCATATCAATCTTTAGCAAAACAATTAATGTATTAGGTCTTAGGGGAAATCTGAGGTAAGACAATCGGGTTCTTTTATTTACATTTTAGAAGTAGCATCCTTCTGTGCAACCCATTTTATGGTCTTCTGTTGATCTTCTCGCCTTTCAAAATATGCTTAAGTATGTTCATGTGCTCGCATTCTTTACATAAAAAAACACTTACATGTTTTGTAGGACTCATACTGAAGAACCCACTCAAGATGCAATATATCCAGATAAACGGGTCTCAAGTACAACATTCATTTAAGATAGCTGCTAGTAAATTTATCATGTGTACTTACTTAATGATAGAATTACAGAGGGCACTTAATTGATAGATTCAGATATACTACTTAAATGATAGAAATAGTAGTCACATTTTATAACACATCGATACAAATTATTTTATAATCGAAATGTCCTTAAACCGAGTTACATGTAATTCTTTATAACACTTCCATGTTATTTCTTACATAATCTTTTTATAATCGAGTTCCCTATGGGGAGGAGTTTTTTGTTAACCACCAATTTAATGTACATATACAGTGCAGTTTCTATATTTGAAATTAATCAAACCTATTCACCAGTGTTTCCTGGCAACGAGGTTTAAAGGAAGAGAGGAAAATCATTTGAAATGTCCGGTGTAACATTTTTCGATCTGAAGACTTCAATACAAACATCTGCAAAAGTGTGTTTTTGTCAAGAAATCTGGGAAACAGTAATTACGTTTCATTTTGCTAGATTTGCCATTCTAGCACACGTCATTTGCACCACGTCATAGCCCAGAATAACAGTTCCAAACCAAGAATTTCCACTCAGGCAATAGTAGACTCGAGAAAGGGGAGTAAATTAAGGGAAAAACAGGGAGAATCATCTACTCTTCTGCGACACTGACTAATTTCTGACTGAAAATGGAACAAGATCAAAATGGAATTTCAGGATACTAAGACCTTTTATGGCGATCACTTTAAGTGGTTAATGCCTCTTTGCTGAGAGTCATTACACATAAAATTTAAGGAAAGACATCTAAGCCAAATATTTACATGTTAATTTGAAAAAAAAAATGTGAACAACCGATAAATTAAAAGACAATAAACAATAAAAAATTAAAAAGTATTTAATTCTTAATTCAAAACACTGTTTACTTCTTAACAAAACATGTAACAGTGACAAATCACAAATTAACCTTTAAATGTAGAAATATTTTGTCACTCTTTTTTTAATTACAACATCTATCTTTTGCAACAACATTAAACAAAAATACTGAAATTTATCTAAAACAATTGTTCCTGCATATCTGAATTAAACTGTGTACATGTATTACTGAAAAAATTCAACGGACTGGCAACTTAGAATTTATTGCTTAGCTTTGTTTTGACTCCAATGAAACGAATATAAACAGCAATTTACAGAAAATTTCCACATATTACAAGGAAACTCATCACCAACAATAATTTTATAGTAAAGGAGAGTAATCAATGGTTTACTGCCCTTTTCACATTCATATGTCTTTATTCATTTTTTTTAAAACAAAGAAAGAAAGAAGCGAAAAAAAAAACCAATCATTTCCTTTGTACCCCAGTATTACGTACGTCTTTGCAGTCAAATTCCTAAACAAAATGACAAAAACAATTGTTCACTTTTCTCACTTCATAATTTGGAGTGTTCACAATTGGAACCTAGAACATTTGTAACGTGTGTGTTCAGTGGATGCACCTTTTTATATAAAGTACAAAGTAAATATCTTTGAATTCATTTACTTAAATATGTGGGCTGATGCAGCCATCAGTAAAATAAATTAAAAAGCAAACAATAACACATGTAATTAAAATACAGTGAGAATAAAATACACTTAAAATCTGATTGTGCTGTCAGTAGATGTTCAGTATCAACATATTTATTCAAAGAATAACAGCAAAATTTAACAATGAAAACAACAAGGATTAAAAACACATATAAAACACTTGTACTAACATTCGTTCTCTGTTACCATGGTTACTTGTTTGAATGACTAGTCATTTCTTTACTGTTAAACGAAATATGCTACAAAAAATGAATCATATCGTCCTTTTTAAAACAGTTTTAGTAGGAAATTCGCTTAGCTAATGTTGACAGATGTTAAAATCATCTCATAATTTTATATATACATGTATTACCAATAAGCTTGATTTCCTGTGAATAGAATAGATGAATAATGAATATTCTTTGTTTGAATTGTTTTAAAGGGGTGCAAGTGCACCGAAAGTACCCCTTTCTGGTGGCTTTGTTAAATATAGTCCCTTCTTGCATTTTGTTGATACGCAAAATAATTTCTCAAAAAACTTGTTCAAGCAAGAACTTTAATGTACATGCAAACAATTCTAGGATTAATAATTTGCTTTCCATTGAAGATGGAATGAAAACGCTTTTGGAAAAGCGATTTCTTTTCTCATGTGTATTAATCATGCGTTTGCTTTCATCTTAGAGTCAAGTTTTATTAGGGTTAAATGTAACATATACAAGGCAAGATACATATTTACTAAATTCTTCCATACATCGTAACTTTAGGAAATTTACAAATAAAATCGTCAAAAATATAAATTATGACTTAACAAAATGGAAACAAGTTAGAATGATTAAAAAACAGTCGGGAATGTACAATTATAAGTCGCTTTTAACAAAAATGTCTATATTCAATAATACCTGATAATTTTCGTCAGGATTTCGGTGTTGTAGCATTTGTGTTTTTAGAGTCAGCCTCCATTCCACTAACTAAATTTTGCCACATTTTATGAATAGAGTTTAATTTAGATATATGAAAAAATGCATACTTGTTTTTTGACTTGTTTCTTAATATCTCGGCAACAACTTTGCCGTTTAGCATATAAAAATCATTCCAACGTTTTTGCTTTATGTTGATTGCCTTTGCAAGGGCACCGGTGATGTAATAATCGTCCACCCAAAAGAATGGGGTGTAAAATGAGGCTTTGTACATCTTTTCGACTACATCCACGCTGAGTATAAATGCTGAACCAGAACAGTACGGTGGGAAAAATTCCGGCTCGAAGTCAGCTTTTGGAATATACCATTTACTTTTCTCGTCCCTTAGCACTTTCATTCGTATCCACTGATTACACAAAATGAGGTTCTTTGTTCCGTATTTGTTCACCGTTTTGAGTTTTATTTCGTCAACAATTTTAAAAAGATTTATCATAATATCATCATCTGATTTTATTGCAAAAGTAGCATTTCGACAATGATGCGTTATCCACCGGAAGGCAGCTATTCCTTTGTAGGTTAAGTTTCTATAGGAGTCCATGAAATCTTCCTGTACAATATCCCCATAATGATTGTACTCCATCTTTATTTTCGTCATCACTTTCTCGTCTGCAACTTTTCCTAGAACAAACACTAACCTAGCCTTGAATTTTTTCAGAAGATGTGGATCGCCCCAAGTGTGTCGAATTGTTTGGCGTTTCCGAAAATTTGTCGGTGATGTATGAATATACACAATAAAATAAATATCTTTTCCAGCACACATATTTGCTGGGTTCAAGATGTAGCTAAAGTCGTGTGGATTCACGATAGGAGGCGAAGTCGACATTAAACTTGAAAATGTCGAATTTGTGACGCCATAGTTGGCCGTCCGATAAATTTCATTGGTTGCACGAGTTGACCTTTTTTCCAAAACAAACTGAGTATCCAATTCACTTGGGAATCTTTTTTGTAAGAAAGTTCTTGTAGTTTTTTGAATTAGGAAAGAGTACATCAACACAATCAAAAGTAGTAGGATAACCGTCCATTTATAAAGGAACGACGATCGGGGAAACATTGTACCTGTGTTTTATTATTTCACCATCTTCTCCCTTTCATATCAACCGCATCTGTAAAACAGAACAGGAAAGTATTTGTAAAGTAAAAAAGCACGCTAGATAATCTTGACAAATCTTGACACTTTTTGGCCCCTGATTTGTGATATCTCCAGGAGAGATGCAATAGTTCATCATTACTAACCTGTTGTCATTCCTCTTACAAAATGAGTATTGATTCTAACTTATGTGGTACACAAAGGTCACAGGAAGGTCACAAAATATGTCATTTTCCGAATTTTTATACAAATTTTCATCAATTTTATATCACATTGTGTTTCAGAAAACACAGAGCACATTTGCCTATCTACAAAATTTATATATTTTGTGCACTAGTATCAGATACTTCTTGTGTATAAAAATCTCAGATAGGCAAGCTTGTGCTCTTTGTTTCTCAGAGTGGAAAGTATCTCAAATTCGACAAAATTCCACCAGAATTGAGGAAATTTGGAAAAATGTCCAACTTTGGCACCATCTTTGGCCTATCTGTCCCTTTGAATCAACATTATCGTTGGGTTTAAAACAATCAACATTTGAAGTTCTTAACTGCAAGCTATCATAACTTTTACTGTGTTTTGATTTTTACATCACTAAGGGACCAAATTGGGCTGTTATCATACCTTGTCCTTTCAAGTACAATGTATAAAAAAATATATATATGTCGGTCAGATCAAAGTGATCTGAAGGCCTGTGTTGTAGGTTCATCCTGTGTTCACTACTACCGGCATGGAAAAGTTTTAAGCTGGTCTTTATGTTGTTTAGCAAGAAGATTAAAAGTTAATTTCTAATCAAATTTGTGAAACTAATATGTCGCAAAAACTCGACTGGAAAAGGAAGAGCGCATACACTGATCGATATTTCTCATCCTCCATTATTCCCTTGTTGATAGTAAAATTAAACATCAAAACTATCATATGCTTCCTCAACACAACTTTGCTGTAGATTTAAAGGCCCAACCAACACGAAGAATCCGGAATAAAAGGAGCTGTGAAAGATGAAGAAGAATCAATATGTATATACTTTCTTTAGGAAGCTACTCGGGATTAAAGCAGAACTTTGAAATAAGGATTCAAAGTCAATATTCAGCTTTCATCATGGAGACCTTAAAGCTTGTAGTGTACAAAATTTCTGACTTATCAGTCATTACATTCAAAACTGATTCTTTCGTCTTCAGGAAAAACGTGCCAGCTGTAAAAATTAAGGTCGATTGACCCTCTCACATGGGAGATAACTCTAATTGGCATTAATGATTATTATTCCCCTTAAAAATCAAGTTAAGAGGCTATCTTTGTCAAATTGTGCCCAGCAATGTATGCTGATATTATTCGAATTTTAATTTCAGTTTATATTTCTTTTCATTACTTATGGCAAAATTTTACAAAGGGATATTGAACCGGGCTTAAAAATATAAAATGTTTTTTTTTTTTTTTTTTTGGTTTTCGTTTAACGTTTGTAAAATGACTGTATAATTTTCATATACTTGTGTTCATATTATATATTTATTTATAATATAATCAAATGAATTAAGTTAGGTTGATGCCTCATTATATTTATACAGGCCTACGGATTTTCGAAATTACACAGCATAAAAGCGTATTTATATACTCAAAGGATAAAGAAATGACAATAGAAAGCCTTTTTCACAGAAAGAAGGACGTAACTGTCTAAAGATATGTAATCTGACCCTAACAAGCTGATACACTTAAAACATCGAAAGTTACACGCACTATGTCAAGAGGCGGCGAAAAAACATTTCCTGTTGTTCAAATTAATTGATACTTAATAAATGCAAGGCCCATGCAAAGCCACAATGCTCACACGTGTCAAAAGACAAATTTGGAAAATTATCCTATGGTTTAAAGAGAAAATACGCCAGCTACGAAGGGATTTATGCTGGCATATTTCTGCTCATATATGCAAGTTATTTTTTTTCTAGGTCCGTGTTTGCTGTGCTACCGATTTTTCATTGTTTTAACAGACTATTCAGCTTGATTACAGTTCGTTATATCCATATTTAACACTGATTGTAATAATTTACATGTATTAAAAGTTACAGTCGTGATATTTTTATCCTCAAGCTGATTGTAATAATTTTAAACATGTATTAAAAGTTACAGTCATGATCTTTTTGTCTTCACACTGAATGTAATAACTTATTTCAGGTTACAACCGTGATCTTTTCATTCCTATTCCGATTGTAATGACCTGCAAAAAGTCAGGTCTATGATATTAGTGTCCCCACACTGATTAAACAAACTTATCAAAAGTTACAATCGTGATCTCAGTGTAAATACACTGATTGTAATAACTTATCAAAAGTTACAATCGTGACCCCAGTGTCCATACACTGATTGTAATAACTTATCAAAAGTTACAATCGTGACCCCAGTGTCCATACACTGATTGTAATAACTTATCAAAAGTTACAATCGTGACCCCAGTGTCCATACACTGATTGTAATAACTTATCAAAAGTAACACTCGTGACCTCAGTGTCCATACACTGATTGTTATAACTTATCAAAAGTTACAATCGCCATCCCAGTGTCCATACACTGTCTACACTGATTGTAATAATATCAAATTGTGATCATGGTATTCCTCACTCTTATTTAAATTATTATCAAAAAAAAAAAAAAAAAAAAGACAAATGTGATCCACTGACGGCATAGTCTATGCAGCGATACGAGATCAATTTAGGAACATTTAATATTGAATCTATACGTTCCCATTCAAAGTTTCCCTACATCTGTCTCTCTCTATTCTGACTGTTTTGTCACGCATACATGTTTCTGATAAGGTACCAGAGAAGAGTTAACTGAATGCAGACTCTGCCTCCCCTACAATTTTTTACGAGATCTCGGTGGGCTATTTAGCTTACGTGTATATTAGGAGCTGGAGACCTCTTTACTTTGGTATACAATGCCCTATCTCTTAATTACAATTTTTGAAATGCTCTTTGTCACCTCTGGCTTACAATATGGTACTTGAAACAAAATTTGCCCTAATTTTATTCAAACATAAAGTAGTATGTCTTCTTCATAAGCTTTATCTTTCGATTTTTATTATGGACGCCTACTTTAAATTTGAAGTACCCTAAGGTGGACACCTATCGGTATTGAAAGTTAAAAATTACAGGAAAAGACTTAAATAGCACAAACATAACATAACATGACAATGCAGTTCTGTAGTATTCTCGCTTGCGTATTAAATGGATATCCACATTACATGGGAAGGGGTGGGGTCATGAATAAATAATGTTAACAAAATGGGATTAAATCTCTACGCATCAGGGTCATTCAACCCCCATTTTTCAGCTGTTGGAACCGAATGACAGTCTTCAATTTAAACATGGCTGTCTCGGTTAAAAGAGTGCACGCCTTTTTAAAGAGTTCGGTCATAAAGGTGTCACACTACTATTATCTAAATGTAAACATCATTATATTTCATAATCTGGGAGGGATTACATGTACCAAAAGGTTTCATTTAGGGGATTATTGTCTACAATGTAAATTATGAAATACTGCAGGACCCAAATTTTATGCAGGGATGCAATTACTATGTGAGAATGTACGGGTTTTCCATAGTGATAGCTTAACTATATACAGACAACTATAAGCAGTATATGTTCGAATCCCCCCCCCCCGAAAAAAAAAATAACAAACCGAAACAAAATAAAGCTGAATCCGCCTTGTCATTTATAAATATGGAGTTGAAAACTTTGTCTTAGACATCCTTCCCTGTTTTTAAACCAGTTCCTCTCTCTCCCTTGCTCTCCCACACACGAAGCAAAATGTTTGAACGTGACTAAGCATGACACCGGGCTTTGAAACCTGCATCTTCATGTTCCCTTGTAATAAATAAGCTAAGCCGTAGATTCGAGATTTACTTATAACAACAGAAGGCATCTGCTGTACTGAGGTTATTGCGTTCAGAAAAGGGAGGGGTCAGGGTTTGGTGGGTAAATTGGGAGAGGGAGGCAATAGGGAATCTGTTATTTATTCTTTAACGATCTCACTCTTATTTTACATGTCTTTAATAAGATGAAAATTTAATGAAAACTAAATTTTAACATATTTAGTACATAATCTATATAGTCTTACTAGTTCCGTCTATATACAACTTTCAGTTTACTAAACACAGACATTATTTAGGTTTATCTTACCGATAGAGTTTAAGTAACACAGCATCTCCTAACAGAAAACATATTCATTCAGGAGAGGAACAGTGTTTTTTTTCCTTCTTGAAGAAACAATGCAGACGTTATCAGACAACGATCTCGCTAATAAGTAACAACAATGTAAAAGGCAACCCGCATACTAAAACACAACACAATATGTGCAAGATCAGTGTATAGAGTTTCTTGATTCGGGCTGTTGACTGGTTATATACATGTTATATTATACAGCCTTTTTGATTTAAATTTTCATATCCTTCATATAAATTAAACCTCTGAATTCCATGGGGTTGACCGACAAAACACCTCACCTTAAATAATTTCAACTTAAATCAGATAGCGTCTGGAAAGTTGAATGAATTGATAGATAAACAAGCCAGCTAAATCATTCAAATATCGATTTTTCGGAAATGCTTTAGACAATATTGAACTATTCAATAGTAGTGACTATAAACTGTACGTATACATACGTTATTTCACAATAGTTACCTTTCAGATTAGAAAAAACTTTGAGTTCCATCCTTTGTAAATACAGATTCGATACGTACAGAATCTGTTTAAAATATAATCCGATCATCGCACATGTACACAGATCGATAGATATTTTCCCATAATTTTCACTTTTAGTTCCCTATGTTAAACATGTGTTTCTTCCGCTCTTCAACAATATTTCCGGTATGTTTAGAGTGGTGTTAACTTTGAACAGACGAAGTTATGTGCAGTCTTCATACACAAATTTAAAGGCCATTTAAATAAAAATGTATTGTGATACAACGGTCAAAGGAAGGAACGACGCAGAAAGGTCAAAAGTCGATGTGTAGTAAAAAGAAAAAAATAGAAGGGGGCGTGTTCTAAGATAGCGTTGGCAATATGTGACTAAATGCATCCCATCTTATTCAAACAAAGGCTTATAGTGCGTTATCTTACTTCCGATAGTGTTAAACTCATTTAAGCACAAAAGCTGGTCTTTTTTTCCCCTTTGTCCTTGTAATAATACCAGCTAGGATATGAGATTATGTCATTAATATTTATGAAGATCGACGGTACACGGTGAATCGGTAATCGGTTGGTATCTAGGATATAAAGGGTTTATAAAAGTTACATCATCGTTTAACAAGCATTAAGCAAACTCAGAAATAAATGTTATGGTATGTAATGTACAATATTATGCTAACTTAATGTCTAAAAGCAGTTTTCGCTTAATTTATTATCCTTGAAATCGAATAAAATAAATGCAGATCTATTATATTTATCGACAAAAATTGTGTTCAAAATTAATTTTGCATTTTTTAACAAATATACATGTACCTATGCTATTTGAGAATTACTTATATCATAAAGCTGGAATTAAGTCGAAATCATTTGACATCCATTTTTATTAATTAAGCAAACGGCATTGTCCGAAAACTAGTCAGTTAGTGCACGTGGTGTATATGTGTTTCCTTTTTTTAGAAACGGGAAAAATGAGAGGATGACACCGCGGTACAAGTTAATTTCACGGTGACTGAAGTATTTTCCAAACATTTCAAGGTGGCGATATAGATATAAGCGGGATGTACACTCAAACAGGATCTTTTAATTTCTCGTTTATCAGTCTAGACCGAACTAACATTCCCAAAACAGGAGGGACATTATCTATAAATGTCCGGGAGAGTCCTCAAAATGTGCGGATGACTCGGTGCGCGCATCTGATAAATCTCTTACTGCAGTTTGTTGATTCACAATTATCAAAATAATTCTCTCTCTCTCTCTTTCTCTCTGTGTGTGTGTGTGTGAGGGTGTGTATGTGTGTGTGTGTTAAACCACCAGTCCAGAGACTCTTGACTCGAAGCTTCAAAGTTATAACTAAGCGATACTTAGCTCAGGTGAATGTTGTGGCTCGTGGGCCGAATATTCAATAACGTTCTATATCAAATCACGTTTTAAGGGAACAAAAATAAGCAGTTGTGTTTCTTTGATATACAACGGAACTGCATAAATTTGATACACATTTTCCTGATGTAATGTTAAAGTGTACAGATTCAATTAACAAGATGATCTGACCTAAAATTGTCATTTTAAAGTTTACCTGTAAAAAGCTAAAATTGACTTCTCGTATATATTTATGTTAAATCACTCTCCTTAATGGGAGTGTCTCTTCTCATATGACGTTGTTTTAAGTTTATTTAACGAAAACATACAGGAGACTCCATTACCGGAGAAGGATTTTATAAGGATGGGTTACATTCCTGTGTTAATGGACCTTGTCTACTTTTTTTCTGATTCTTCGAATAGAATGTAATCTTAAGTTTAGAGAGAGAAACTTTGAAATTATTTACACGAGAAATCCTCTATTAGAACCGTTGAAAATAACACCGTTCTTAATGCCATGTTTAAATTAACTAAAATGTAATGTTTTTATGGAGTTCAGATTTACTTAATCGTGTTTCTAGACGCAGTATTAAGAGTTTTTCACGATCATTTATCTACACAGTGTACGAGAGACGATTGACAATATAATGTGCGAAGAAAACATATTCATTCTTATGCCCCGCCATGAATATGGCCGGGGCATATAGTGTTTGTCATGTCCGCCTTCCGTCCTTCCGTCTGTCTTTCCGTCACACTTTGCGTTTAGCTCTGTTCAAAGCTCAGTTTCAAAGAAACTATCCAAGATATTTTTATCAAATTTCATATGCTGATAGATATTGATGAGAGCTATGCAACTGCATCAACATTTTTTAACCTTGACCTTTCCTTTGACCTTGACCTCACTTTTCTTAAATTAGTGTTTAGCTCAGTTTTAAAGATACCATTCAAGATAGTGTAATCAAACTTCATATGCTGATACATACTGATGTAAACTATTTAACTGCATCAACATTTTTTGACCTTGACCTTTCTTTTGACCTTGACCTCACTTTTCTTAAATTAGTGTTTAGCTCAGTTTTAAAGATACCATTCAAGATAGTGTAATCAAACTTCATATGTTGATACATACTGATGTAAGCTATTCAACTGCATCAATATTTTTTCACCTTGACCTTTCCTTTGACCTCACTTTTCTCAATTTGTGTTAAAATGTTGCGTTACTAATATACCCTCGGCGGGGCATTCATGTCCTATGGACATATTTCTAGTTTTTCTTGAATTGAAACTGCAGTATAATTATAATCAGCAGCTGGGTATTAGCTTCGTACCAAGTAAAGTTAAGTTGTTTTTTTTTAATCTGACATAATGGAATCCCGGTGAAAAATTCTTTTTTTTTGACAAAATTGAGAACATTTATTAAATAAAATGAAAAGCATGAAAAAAAGTCCATGACTCCTTGGAGATATGCATGGTTAAAACCCGGTCCCACTTTTAATGCTAAATTTCGGAACCCAAAACCGAATCTAGTCCAAAAATGCTGAAATCTTTTTAATAATTTTAAAGTTGCGATGTTGACAATTTATAATTGTAATGTTCTGAAACTCAGAAAAAATGCAGTATAAAGGAGGAAACTCCTATCTGTTCAAAAGAAAGAGAAGGTCATTGTCAATTATAATTTTGCAAGTAAATTTCTTGTACTAATTATAATTTATTGAAACAGGTAGATACTGTGAACCAATAATCCCTAAGGAAAAACGTTTATGCTATGCTTGTAAATTATTGGTTGAAAACGAAAAACTTTGTACTTTACTGTCCTGTGTATGACAATCTTCGATTTCAATATTGTGATATTTTTGATGATAAATTATACTGTGGTACTGATCCCATAAAAGAAATTGTAAACCCATGTGATTTTAATACTACAAAACGTTTATGTATCTACTTAGATAAATGCTTTATGCAGAGGAAACTATCCCAAGGTCTATAAGGAACTGTGTAAAATTGAATTGCATGCAATTATGTTATAATTATATTCTTCTCTTTTTTTCTGTTATCTGTCATTTGATTCTTATTTTGACTGTATGCCAATATGGTGATGTCAATAAACTGAATTGAAATTGAATTTAAGCTTCATTGTCTCTTTCTTCGGTTTGGCAATGATTTTCCTACCTTAATTATTACTAACTATCAAAACTATTTTTTGTTAAAAATATTCCACTAAGTATTTATCCATAGATTTTTTACGTGAACTCAAAGCCCCATGACACGGGGACACCCCCCCCCCCTCTAATTTGCCAATGTATAGTATACTAAAGAAAACATAGCTACTTTATGCATGTGACCCCTCAATAATAACGTCTTATGACTTTTTTTTTTTTGCTTGGCAAGGAATATTTGCTTGGTAGTACCCCCTCCCTTCCCCAACTGAAAATGTAATTTGATGAAATTGCTTCCTACGGGCCTGGAACTTGTATTAAATCATTGTACACGGATACAGACAGTGTGTAAGGATTTTCTTCTTTTTTTTTATCAATGTCATTCGAACTCCTATTCATCTCATCTGTTCATACCTCACTTAAAATACCCTTTCTCTGTGATCCGCATTTATTAATATTTATTTCTCTTGACCCTCTCGATTTTATTTCCATTTTTCTGCAGCAAAGAACAAAGGGAAGTAAATCCAGTTAAGTCTTGCACAAAGTATAACTTCAAACGTATACTTTTGGTGTAAATGCCAATCTTTTGAATTCTTCATCGGACCTTGAAAAAAATGCACTCAATCTTTTATTACACCAAAAAGAAAACACCAAATTCTCTTCATAACTTCTGACAATAGAGCAATGTGGTCAATTAAACCTTTGCACAGAAGTGAATGCAGCAGTAAGTGCGAGAAAATATGTTTTTCAGCAACACAGTTCTCCTTATTGCATTGCTTTCTTTGAGATGTCAATTATCTACTAATGGTTGAAGGTAAGATTAATCTAAACATCGTAGTATATATTGAAATAATCAATACATTTACATATTTCAGACACTGTGTGCGTGTTCGTTGGAAGAAAAGTTTGATAGCATGTTTTTATTTCTTTAAGTGAAATGTAGACTAGAGTTTGTATCGCTTTCTGATTGCTTCTCGTCACTGTGGAATACAATAAGAGCTTAAAGCAGTTCTGAATAATGCATGATCCAGTGTTTCAGTCAGGGCACGGGGTACACGCATGCATAGCATTAATATACACCCTGCATGTGTAATGTTTTCCTAAAGGAATGTTTGAGAGCTCAAAATATACTGGTACATGTTATAATTGTATTCTTAAGGAAATATGCATACACATGTTTTTTAAACAACATTTATTTTTTTATTTCATTCCGTTAAATCGCATTTACATTTGATGTTATTTTGGTAAAAAATGTTGTTGAAAGAAAAATATTTTCTGCAAAGATTTGAGAATGGTCAACTCGGAAATACAAGTTAGACTGTCTCTTACTGTTGTTATTCAGATTATTAATAATAGTAACCTCTATTGATATACTACTTATTGATTTAATTGCCAAAAGTATATCTTTTGCGTCCAGAGAAGACAAACTGTAAATAAATATACCAGTAGCAGATTAAAGGGATCCCACCCACCCCCCACCCCCACCCCCTCTCATCATATCAAACGGAAAAGTAGCTACATGTATGTTAAATAATAAATATATATATTCTGATAAGTTAACAGCATTGTATTTTTTATAAGTTAAAAGTATTGTATTTTGAACCAGCTTGAACTTAGCACATTTTTACTATGTATATAAATATATCAAAATGATAACAATAAAAATATGTGTGTTATATTTGCTATTTTTTCCATTTCCTTGTTGAAATATTACCTTGACCCCCACCCTCACCCCTATCCCTCCCCTTATCGATCTCACACTTGAATTACTGGAATATCGCCTCGACTAAAATACCAAATGGTAATTATGACAAAATAATCTCTCAATAAAACTAAGTGTATATTTATCTAGCCAAATGAGGATAAGCCTCTTAATTTGTTTTTACTGATACATTTAGATGGTTTTTTAAATTTATTTATACATTTTCGATTTAAGGGGGGGGGGACTTTTTTCTACGTCAGAACCTAAGCATATGCGGCACATCATGGCAGTCAGACAAAACAGTACCTTGGTGCAAAATATATGCATCTATATTATAGTACAGAATTTTTTTTTATATTTTAAATGTTTGATGAATCAGTATGACAAACCGTGACGCGTGTAGCTGAAAACATATACACTGTATCACAAACAATAGATAAATCAATTCAAGCTAAATAGATAAGAGTATTCATCCAGTATATATCTAAAACATTGCAAACAGGTCTGTGCATCGATTCTTATTAATATTACGCAGCAATGTTAAGGCTTCCCGAAGCTTTAAAATGCGCTCAAAACATAATATGTCATTGCGAGGTCGGTTTTGGTTTTAATTTATAAGTACTGAACTTTAGTACTTCCAATTTATATAGAGGGTTTCCTCGGCTATATATTAGATCTAACATATTTGTTATGATATCACATGACTTTGTTGATCACATGACGGTCATTTATAATTTTTTGAAGTGTTTCATATAAATCGCTTCGGCGCAGCTGATTAACACAATAATTATTAACATTTTGTTATATAAATAAACTCATCGTATCCTTGTGTATCCGAAATGTGCTTTGGAAAAGTCATAGTATTACTTGGGTACAAAATATTTCCTGAGAAATTCAACTAACCTACAATTTTGAGGGTATTTTCCACACAATATCGTAATCTGTATTAAAACAAAACCAACACACATTTTTCCCAAGCAAGATTCAGTTAGAGAATAACCTCTTCTTACAGATTTCCACAAAAATTCTCAGATTAATCCTCATTAATCACCTGCGCCAGACTCTTTGATACACACAAAATAAACTCTACCTCCAACCAGGGGTATAAAACAGAGTACATTCATATATTTTTCATCATTTTGAACATGCTGAATTTCAATCAAGAGTAGGTAAGCGGTGTAATTTTAAAATATTCGGACATATAAGACTTAAACAACCTCTAATGACCCGTGAATTTTGCAATAGTTATATAGCATTTTACATGCAGTTTGAAATAAAGTGGAAAGTTCATGACACTCACCCTGTCATAACACCTCATGTTTGCAGTGACTTGACGTCATTTTCCATTATGACGTCATATTTTGGTCGTTCAGAGATGTGAAGGCACAGAGTGCACTGTGATATTCTACGGGAAGCCTTAACCTACCTGCGTAATAGATCGATATTAGTGTTGGGGTCCCATATAGGTAAAGTATACTAATCTGATACTAGTGTCCCTGAAGGGGTAAAAGAAAAGTGCAAATATGTAAAACTCTTCCGTCTTTGTGCAAATCGCATAGCCAAAATAGATTACATTTCTATGCTTATATTTCCGGAAATGGGGGGTATCATGTTTATAAATATATCTATAATACTGGGAACCTGAATCATTTGTTTAATACATACATGTACGTACAGAGACACAGTCGACGGATTCACAAGACTGACATGGTGATCACTGGTGTACCATTAGTATAGCTACATGAAAACAGACCGGGCAGGCACTTTGTTTTCAAACACTCAGTGGCTGTCACAGAGTATGGAAAGATCCAAGATAATATACATGATATAAATACAATTTCAGTTAATGAAAACGAGTTAAATTCACAATCCTGAATAATCATTATATAGAGACTAAATAGAAAAATTGAGCGATTTATAGCTGAAAATTACAAAATGAATATTTTTTAAACTATCTAAAATGGCTTAATTAAGAGGATATCAACACACTTACTTGACCTAAATTTTCAGCGTCCATAATGGAGATTAATTTAACACTCGGTTCCCAATCACACGATGCCCGGAATCGCACCATTTCAGTACAAGTCTCATATTGTGAAGGGTATTTATCATTTAACTCCAGTTCTTATCCCTTAAAACTGCGTGAGGAGACAGACACAATTGATAGAAACGTAGTGACTATAAAAGAAGACATTTAAAATGAACATGTGTACCCTAATCGATATCAAAATGCTGCTGGTCCAAGAATAGGTCATCGATCCCAGAATCACGTGACCACTAAAGCATCGGTTGGAAATAAGGATCTACGTCGATGACATGCACGCAGAGTGAACTGTCACAAAAAATATTGATAGAAAGATTGACACGTCGTTATCATCTGTTACAATATCAGTTTTAGATCAGGTATAGATTGAAAGTTATGCCATTATTATACTGCGACATGTGATAACAGGTTTGCACGTATGTATTCACAGCAAACCATGGGCGGATACAGGATTTGTGATTAGGGGGGGCGTGGATAACTTTGTTCAGGCAAGGGGTCTGGGGGCCGCCTTAAGGCCCCCAGTGGGTCCAGGGCAAAGCCCTGGTGGGGGCCCAGGGGGCGAAGCCCCCGGAACCTCCTGGGTTTTCGTGAATTTTAAGAGTAAAACCAGGCACAAAAATAGTGGTATTGATTAGTTATGTACACTATGATATTTCACTTTTTAAAAAAAAACACACACACACACATACAAACCCCAAAATACAACGAACAAACAAGATCAGATTTTAAAAATAGCATTTTCCTAGATATACAAGAAGTCACAAAAATCAGAATGTTTTTCAAAGTGCATTGTCACTTAAGAGGGCTGGTGGTGAATACCTTTTATTGTTCAGATTACATTGTATTATATGTATTATTGGCCATGATATAAAATAAATGTGTTCGACTTCGATTTACAAGATATGTGTGTTGGGTAACTTCTACCGCGCACACAGGGTATTTTTGATCGATGTGCAAATATAAACGAAATTATTCATGTCATCTCTAATTTAAAAATATATATATTAATTTAAATTATTCTTTTGTAAAACATAAAAGATTGTGAAAAAATGCTGACAAAAAACAGTAATTTTCAAAATGTACCTAATTTGAAGACAATAAGTGCACCAGGTGCCTAGAACTGATTTACCGATTTGTCAAGGCATGCCACAAATGTATACATATGCGCAGGCATCTAAACCGCATGTAAATAGAACAGATGATTTTTTCACTGTTAAAGAACTAGTTTCTACGAAGTATTCTTGTACATAATACTTATCCTAATAATTTTTTCATACGGACGGTGGTCATGATTTTTTTTTCTGGTAACAAATAGCAATGCGTCATTTTCATTGGTCGAACTGAGTTACCCGTTGACGCCGTGTTCATGCATGCATGGGTTACTTCGGCCGATTTCTGTTCAACTGATTTGCATTTTATTTGTAAAAACTAAATACTATAAATTAAAAAGGTATGAATTTAAGTTGTAAAATTAAACATAGTTGATAAATTTCATGCCAGGAATATCCACTGTGTCTTTCTATATATACAAGATATTTTCAGAGGTGATAAACTGATAATTTCCCGCAATGGTTTAAAAATACTCAACTTTAATTTTTCGGGCGATAAGGTTTCTTCTTGGATGTAATTTTCTAGTGAAGAAATAAATTTCGCCTATTATTATTGACATTGATTTGTATATGAAAAATGCATTTTCTTTCTGCATAAAATAGATGAGTGTACACTATAATGGGTTATAAACAAATTATTTTAAGGTGTTTATGAACGGTCGAAATTAAGCAGGTGGTCGAAGTTACACCATCCTAACCTATATCCTGACGTTAAATTCCATTTATATGGAAAGAATATGAGACGTGTGTAATGAAAAAAAGTCTTGTATCTATGTAAGTAAATTACTGCATAGTTACACCATTTGATAAATAAATACATCAATCAGTGGACGGGTTTGTAACGTAGACCGTCTGATTTTAAATTCATTTATTTACCTTCGACCAGCCTTTATATATTCCAGTATTTTTCCTTGCATCATGATAGGAAATTGACAAGTGCAGTCTACCCTTCAATCGAAATCGGCTCGACGTTTTCCGGTTTGAATAATTATGAGATATCATAGCCTAGGGAATGCAAGGTTTTTAGACTTGATTTTTAAGAAAACCGATACTTGGTCATTAAATAAAATTACCATTTTTTAATTGACCATTAATTATAAAACCAAAGTATGGCATTATTAATATTAGTCATGTCATACTTTGAAAATTTTAGGGGGGGGGGGGCGTGCGCCCCCCACGCCCCCCCTTAAATCCGCCAGTGCAAACGAATGTCAGCTAGTAAACGTAGATTCTTCTAAATCAGTTATGTTATTACTGTATAGAACTGTAATTATTATCTATACGCAAAATTCTAACGGATCTTTTCCCCGTTCTTTTTTCCTGAAAAGAGTATGGAAATTTTCATTTAATTAAGCTTTAAGACTGCCTGCCCCCTCCCACATATGCACAATTCGTTGCAGTATGATTAAGCACTCCTACTTCTTTTTTTACCTACATGTAATTTGCCGAAAATGGATGACTGAAAAAAATGGAACCCCCTTTTAATAATTTAATAAGAATCTGAGATTGATGAATTGTCCTCCCCCCCCCCTTTGTTTTATTTATTTATCTATTTAATTCTTCATCTATTTATTCTTTTATAAAATTGGGTACCAACCCCTTTGCCCATCTCAGTGATACACCAACTCAGTGTAAATTTATCATGGTAAGATAAGGAAACTGAAAAAAAAATGGAACCAATGAGGCCAAAAATGGGGGCAAAAAATAAAGAAAGAAAGAAAGAAAGAGAAAAGTATTTAGTGTCCACCGCATTTGTTAAAACACTGCTGCATTGACATATTGAAAAGGGGAAAAACTCGATTTTACTATTTTTTTCAAATAGAAAAATAAAATAATTATAGCTCTTTCTAAGAAATTTACGAAAGGGGAAACAAAATAATTTTGTTTTTGAAAAATACCTAACACTCTTATAATTAATTAAAAAGCGAAATACTAATAAGTTTACGGTGGACCAGTACATAATTTACCGATAGAACGTGTCCGGGATTCACAGACAAATAAGAATTTGTACAAATTGTTCTTTTTACGAAGTTGGAGATGAAATTCGTTTTCTTTTCGAATGTTCATATAACATACTTAGACAAAATTTGTTAGAAATTATACAAGAACAATGCAAAAAAAAAAAAAAAAAAAAAAATTCTCTCTTGAAAATATGAACACATTATTTTGGATACTGAATTGTGTAATTAATGATGTTTTTATTACCCTTATCGATCTGATCAAGGGAGCAATATAAGCCATTCCAAGTTCTTTTTCTTCTATGTTTAGCGTCCGCGACAGAAAAATCCCACACACTTACACACCAAAATGTACACCCATATAAATATATGCAACGCAATTTACTCTATTTTTTTCTGTTGTTGATACTTTTCCTATTTAAATTACAATTTAATACTACATGTATTTTAAATCTTCAAAACTAATTTTCTTTGTCTAGAAGTTTAAGATAAATGGTAAAAAAATAATGCTGGAAAAAAAAAATTGATTAATACGTTGACATATTGAAGACGGTGACGGAGTTAGCTATAGGGTTCATTGGACGTAATGTACACGGATGTGATTTGCGTTCTATTTATAGCAGTTTTGTATAAACCCAATCTGATTTTTTAAAATAGTTCTGAAAACAATGTTTTCATTACTAATTATAGCAAACTAATTAACAAATCAAAAAATAATTCAGAGAGTGACCTGGCGTGTTTTCCGCTTATGGTGTCGGGGTTTGGGTAGTAGAGGATATATACATGTAGATGCCTGTTGAAATTTTAATTATTATAACAGTTGGCTCTTTCAAAGTATTGATATTTATTTATTTATTCCACCTTATGAGCATGGCATTCATGTTTACAGAACATACAAGTATAACTATTTAAAATGCGATTATTTTCTGTATACCGCACTATTTTAAAGTACTTGATCAATTTGTACACGTTTCTTCATAAGTTGAAATATTTGTTAACTTGTAAAATACTTACTAAATACATTTTAAAGTATAAAGTATTAATTAAACACGTATACCACTGTGTATAAGATATACCAAGGGACGGTACATTGGTGCTTTATATAAGTTATCATGTTTGCATATCTTACGACCAAACTGAGTTTTATTGAGACATTCAAGTGTTAAAAAGAATACAAATAAACTTTCAAATTCCTATGCATTATGCCATTCCAAGTTTTTTTTTCTATGTTCAGAGTCCAAATTAAAATCAGAAACTCATCTTTCTATCTGGGAAAACACAATACATGTACCAGCTTGAAAAGAAAAACATTAATAGAATAAACATAAATTTTCTCATCATCATTTGATAATTTTCTTCACATTGTACCAAAATTTAAAAAACAAAAACAAAAACAACAAATAAAAACAACGACATAGTAAAGTAAAATCCAAATTTTTGGTACAAAACTTTAAAAAACTGTAGATACCGATCCCAATAGAGTAATATCTCAAACGTGTAGCTTGACGTTATTACATATAAAATAGGTTATATGCAAAAACCATATAAATATTATTTGTGTAATTTTTGAAGATTCATGAGGCCATGAACTACGACTCTTCACGCCGGCATATTTCATGAAGCGCGTTAGCTAACTCGCTTCATGATAAATATGCCGGTGTGAAGCTTTGTAGTTCATGTACCTCATGAATCTTCAAAAATTAAATTCATTTCTTATATTTACATTATTTTTCTGCTGAGTTGCAACAAAATCCGTCATTCAACTGTCATTTTTAAAGCAAAATAGTTTGCACTATCGTTTTGACGTCAAGTACGGTATTGTGACGTAACATACTCATGCTCATTCATGGTAGTTCATGAGAAAATGAACTGTTTTCTATTTTGTAAAGAATCATAGGGGGGATTTATGGAAATGTAAATATAGTCCTATGAACGCAATTGCAGAGTACAGGTTCATAGTGGGAGGGAACAGTACTAGTGAGAATGCAAATATTGTGGTATGTCATATTTATGTCATATTTATCCTTTGGTAAAGACCTTCATAAATATGACTGACATGTGAAAATGAGCATATTGACACACATGTCGGAGGTATCGACGGAATATCGCATAAAGGAAAAAGTGCTTACTGATTTCACATAAAATATGATAGATACAATAGATTGCGTGTAATTGTTATTTATTTTTGGCGCATTCTTGAACTTGACTGTAAAACATTTTCGGCATTTAGTTGTAGATTTTGAGCATGTAAAACATGACGTCATAATCGCATTCGTTTACAAACAGCGGGGAGTTTGGCGATATAGGTCACTATTTCAGTAATAAGCCTTTTATAAAAAGAAGTTTTGAATTAAACTTCTTGAAAAATTACTTACCATCAAATAATATTATAGATATAAGATTCAGTTGATATCATCACTCAGCAGAGACATATCATTTGTTGACAAGAAAACGATAGAAAAGTCTTGTGTTTTAAAAAAAATCGCCTGCCCAGTGGGATTCGGGGGGATATGACGCCTGACCCCCATCCTTTTCGCCATTGTAAGTGACGAAAAGTGACCCCCGTAGAATATTGACCGGGGGTCAAATTTCTACGTAGAAACATATTGCTGGAAGAACTGGTCTCCAAAAACCACATATATACTAGTATAGTCAATCAGAAACTCAAGCATGATTTTAATATCAACTTCAGAGTACTTGTGTTTACAATCAGAGTGTTTTGTAACAAAATAATTTTGTAAATGACCAATGACAAAGTAAATAAATTTTACAAGTTCCATTTTTATTGAAAAAGCAGTTGCCAATGATGTCAAAAAGCCTCGACTTAAATTTATCGTGTGGAATGGTTATATATAGAAGTTAAAAAGTCATACGTTTTCATGTTATTGATTTTGGTAAAATTTTGTGAATTATTTTTTCCAAAAGTTTCTTGGAATTTTTAAGTAGGCACATCTGATTTACACCACTTCTCGAATACATGTGTATATTGTTGCACAGTACTCCTGAAGTTTCTCCTTCACTGCTGTTAATATTTTAGGAGGAGTAAAGAAAGAGGCTTAGACGGACTTTTACTGGAATCCGCTAATCGTTAAATTCTTTAAATAAAACGACATTAAGAAAATGGTACATAACTGGAAATTTTAAGGAGGTTGGATCCTGCCATCAAAAGTAATGAGAATTTTTTATCAAGTATATTTTTAGAATTTATACACATAGCTTTATTAAAAATCAAAACAAAAAATGGGGGTCAATACGCTTCTTTTGGCGCTACAGAGCATTTAGTTTGACCTTTTTGCACTGTAAATACGTCTTACACATAAATCAATTTTTAAAGTTTCTACTCCAATAATTTTTGTTCAGATAAATAATGGGGACAAAACAGTCTTATTTCATCTTAAATAGACACATTAAAATTTGTGACAACGAAGAAATTTTCAAATTACTCCGCATGTTCAATTATTTGACCTTTTTGCACTCAAACATTTTCATTTTTCTGGCATTAAAAATTTAACAAGCAAAAAAAATCATTTGAAAGTAATGACATTTTACTGAATTTAAGATGAATGGTTAAAAGTATCGTATATATTCAGAAAAGAAAATTAGAAGTGGGGGTCTGTGATGTTAATTTTTAGATATTACTAAAACTGCTAATTTTAAGCTTAAGTTAGGGCTATTTTTTTCTTCGTGTTCACAATATATTTGCTATATTTATCATATATGATGATAGAATTCATGACAGTTTATTTAATAGATAATTTAGGACCAATATAAAACAGTCCACTGCACAAAATAACTATGTCTGCAGACTACATGTAAAAATAGGAATCCAAACTTAGCATACTTTCAATACTTCGAAAGAGAAAAAAATGATCATTTTCTTCTAAAAACCTTCCGCCACAAAATATAGTTCCTCACTGAATGCTTTTAGTATGGAATTTAATCATGGAGTTTTAAGTGAATATAGTTAAATTGGCACTGTAGAATCCAAATTTTTTGTAAGAATTAAAACACTATGCAGAATTTTTGAAATATAGGTTAAGATAAAAATTTGCTCAAAAGCTCAGGAGCGAACCTCGTTAAACTTAAAGACCCAATTTTTTTACCGTACGGTTACCTGAGGAGGGGGAGTGGTCTTGGTAGTACTGATGTTATTTACCTGGAGAGCCCCAATACTCAAGATGTCAAAAATCCCTATACACGCTGCATTGATTACACAGGAAGTCTGGCTTTTGATAATCAGGGTCAACTTTACGCGTTTTGTGCATAATTTTGAGTGAAAATATTTAAATAAATTATGTACTGAAATATAAAATTTGTAGACTTAGCGTTTTCGTCGATATCTTTAAAAAAATAATAATAAAAAGACATATCTTTTTTAACAATCGTAAAATTAAAAAAACGCGTGAAAACTATAAAGCAATCATATCAATATTTTAAATCGCCAATAAAAAGAAATTATTATAAAATATTAAGTGTGAATATTGAAATAAAAGATTCCACTTATTGTGTGGACATTTACCACGATCGGAATATTATTTACTTTTCTGGCGAACAATGGTGTCCAAATATTCGCCATTTCCGATGGTCCGTGTACTTATGCCCTGTTTACAGGTTTGGATACAAAAAGAATCTTTCGTAATTCATGGCGTTAGATACAAGATACTTTATTTATATTAGTATAAATATCTTTTCTTATTTAATCCATTGCATTTTGTTATAATTTTCAAATGGTCGGGAAGGGATCGATTGTTTTACAATTACGGCGAATTGAATTTCTGTGTACCCGAGTCAAAGGTCGACAAGAGCATTACGTACATTCTTAAAATCAAGGCACAGGTTGTATAAGGGGCTCCGAAGAATTATCGGTCTGTGCTGCTACAGAAACTTTTTCTCTCTCCGAATTTCAGTTATTGAAGGAAGATATGGCTTGAATATCCGCTAATTTTTCTTCGAAAAGTTCTACTGTTTCTTCGAAAAGTTCTATTGTTATCTTGGACGTCATATCGCTAACAAGTACAAAATAGCAGTGGAAATAGAAAAAAAATCACGGAAGTCACTGTTTAATTATCCACTCTCAATTATTTTTAAAAAATAAAATTATCAACCAATATAACAGCGATATGATTTTTTTTAACCAGAGTGTATACAAAGCGACCTTTCACGCGGTACATGAAAGTGTTTGACGCGTGTCGAGGTAATTGTTTTCAAGACATGCAAACTCAGATTTTCAGGTAGCCCACGTAGCTGGCCCGTCAATCAAATCTGAAGCTATTGTTTTTTTAATGATTGACAGGCGGTATACTATTGATCTTGAATTAGGTAGATTTTGGGGGCGTTAACATAAAATTGGGTGTTTAAAGTTAGAATTAAAATAAGAAATTTAAAAAAATTGAAATAAATTTGGAAAAACAAAAAAATAGAAAAAAGAAAATTAACTGCACGGCTGTATATATAAATACTGGAAAACACATAAACTGATTGGTAACTTGCAACACATTCAAGTTATGTAGCTCTTATATTAAACAGAAATGATATCAAAATCTCTCCATCACAGTCTCCACTCTCTCTCCATACTCCCTCACCCCAACTGCCACCCCATTCTGTCTCTCTCCCCCACTCACCCATTCTCCCCATCCGCTCTCTGTCTCCCAACTCACTCTCTCCCTACTCAGTCATTCTCTCCTACCACTATCTCCCCACTCAGTCTTTCCTGCACTCTTTCTTTCTTTACTCTCTCCCTTCCTTCTCGCCCCCACTCTCCCCTCTACCCTCATTCTCTCTCTCCCTAATCTCCCACCTCTCTCCCTCTCTCTTTATTTTTTTTCTTGTCTGTCTAACTCAGTTACTCTAACGCATTATGAAATAAACTATATATAAGCATAATACATAGATGTTTTGTAGTTTATTTATATAAAAAATAATAGGAAAAATACTTATTCTATAACAAATAGAAAATTCTTATTGTTATTTTAAAGAAATTATAGAATGCTTATTCTTGATATTTTTACTTTAAAATGGATTTAGCAGAATTGTTTATTTATGCAAAAAATGAAAGTAATTTAAAATTATAAGGGCGATAACTTTACACAACAGAAAGTACTGTTTCCCAGCAATCAGATCATTGCGTGGTCTGTTTGAGTACTTAAGAGGGCTGGGTGGTCGTGGCCATTTTTAGACTATATTGGTCTCCTTTAGAAGAAGAGCTCCATATAAAGATATACAAAAATGATCGAATTTTAAAACTAAAATGTATGAATTTTTTCTTTGCCAAATGATAGTTGACAGCTTAAGATATCATATCTAAAAAAATAAGTTATATCTGATGGTTAATTTGTTGACCCCCCAGCCTCCTTAATGAAGAAGAATTTTATATGCTTGAAGAAAAAATACTTATATGTTTACTAACATGCAGGAAAATGATATGTCAGCTTGAAATCTCAGTTGGATATTATTTGTTGTACCGTTGTGAAAAGTATCTAATTCATCCGCATGCTGAGTGGAGGTCTGTAAAATATTCTTTATTTGACCAAGTATGTAATAAGGGTTTGACATTCACTATCCCTTTCCCTTGTATGCATTCAGTTTACTTAAATTTTATATTTTATAATATTTGTCTTTGTCCTGTTTAGATATCGTGTCGTTGCGTTGAATGTTAGCCAAAATGCATTTGCAGCATGACTCCCTCGTTGTTCTACGCATCACCCGGTATGTCATATTTTCTCATTGCATATGGATGTTCGTTTGGTGCTTTATTCAAATGCGTACTGTTAATAAAACCTACATGTAACCTTTACTTGTATGGTTCTACTCTACTAACCATAGACTTCCAATTAACACTTTTGAATGGATAAAGTGTAGTGTAAAATGATTTACCGTTTGGCCATCAGTGTAATTTGAGTAAATGTTCACCTTATACATGTAACAGGCCTTAGCCATGCTTCTGGGAAATTAAATTACAATCATTCCATTAAGCAGTAATGCCATTCAATAAAAAAAAGAGAGAGCCATGCAAAATGTGTGATTAAAATTGTTACAAGGTTGCCTCTGTCGCGCATAGCCCCTCTTCAAGCCATGTAACATTATAGAGATAAAGTTTGTAAATCTTTAAAATGAGTTTAAAACAATCTGCATTACAACAATGCACATATATTATGCATTATGTAAATAAGAGGATTTTCGGTGAAATTAAGGAAAAAGATTTCTTTTCACTTTTATTCTAAAACCCCTTTTATATTTTTAAACCTCGTATCAGACAGCAAGAACACTTAATTTGTTTAAAGGAAACAGGCCCGTAGGAAGCAATTTCATGGGGGTGGGGGTGGAGGGCACAACCATACATTTTCAGTTGGGTGAGGGCACTATCAACTACCAAAAATTACTTAGACAAGATAAAAAAATAAAAAAATGAAAAAAGGTCACCAGATGTTATTATTGAGGGGCACAAGCATATACTACCTTTGTTTTCTATAGTATTCTACACATCGTGCCCCCCCCCCCCCCTCCGGTTCCTGCGGCCGTGGGAAAGGCGTACATAGCCAGAAGGGAATTTTTTTCCTATAGGCTACTTGTTAATACGTTCTATTTCCATTAGTGAACTCTTCAAAATTAGAGGCGCGTTTGGTCGTCTGACTGGGACAGCATGTGTTGCGGATAATACAAAACACGCCAATCTCGATCCAATCTTAAATGTTAAATGTATTTGTCATTCCAATTAAAGAATAGAAGAACTAAAAGACATATGTAAGAGAGCGAGAACCCTATATTTATCATCCATTAATAAAAAATGCCATATTTCCGAGGCATGTGTATTGTATTTAGATGTACCATACGATAAATAGATACATTACGATCAACAATAGATATAAATTGATATCGTTGTCATTCCTAGTCTTGATGTATATAAAGTCCACAACAATGAAATATTTCATTTGTGATTTTCTGTGGATTTGTTCATCGCCAGTCAACATATTGTTCACATGTTTACGTTACGTTTGTCCCTGAAATCCCGCGAGATTTGTACATTTACCGACTTTTTCACAAAAGAGCGCACTAAGAAGTATAACTCTTCCATAGTGGAAATAGAACGTATTTAAAGAGTGGGTTACAACCCCGTAACCCCCTCCCTTCAAAACTATAGATACGCTCATACGAATATCATGTTGTAAATTTTGAATTTATTGGGGGGGGGGGGTAAATGCAAAATTTACAACATGATAACTAAATTTTGAATTTACTAGGGGGAGTTAAATACAAAATTTACAACATGATAACTAAATTTTGAATTTACTAGGGGGGGGGGGGGTAAATGCAAAATTTACAACATGATAACTAAATTTTGAATTTACAAGGGGGAAGTTAATTCAAAATTTACAACATGATACGAATGTCGCATGGTACTTGATTCTAACACAATTTGTGTACAATACTATTTTGTATACAGTTCTATATTTATTGCACACGCAACTTCAAATATGCTAATATTACCAATCATACTCAAGAAAAAATTAATATGTAAATTAGACTGAGAAGTTTTCTTTTAAATAATGAAACATTCGTTTTTTTCTATTGGTACAAATTTTTACATATGTAACTAGAAAGGAGAAAGACAAAACTACCGTGTATAGACTTGTGTCAATTCCGTTGGTATACCAAACACCTCTTTTTTTAAGCTATCAATTTTTTTGATTTAAAAAACCTCATTTTGTTAAAGACTTTGTTGACACTAGCAAACGATAAAATTAAAGACATTGGTTAAGATTTTGAGCTAATCACTTTTTGTTTCCCTGATATCGAAGGTCAGAGGCATATTGGTTTAGTTTTTCACAAATGTAATCGTCCCTTTATTTTTATGAGAAGAAGTTTGAGACTTTATTCATAGAAAATCGAAGATATTCACGAGATCCAATTTTCTTATCAATTTTCCATTTTTTTTTTCACGCAAATCTATTTGGGTAGAGTTCCAAAACGTTAACCTTTCTTATAACTTTTAAAGAAAAAAAGATTACATTTTTATTTGTTGCACATTATTTTCCCAGAGTAAAATCAAAGAGGATCACAATTATGGAAGCTATACATTTTTTTTCCCATTTTTATGTTTCTCTTTCTTTCACCAAATAAGAAAACGATCTTGATTTTTTAAATAATTACAAATGTGGAAACTTATTTTATTAAATGTGATAAAATAAATCAAAGAATACAGTGCGTACATGTATTCTTGCACTAATAGTGATAGAACATCATTATAGCCTTGTTATGTTTTCCTTTAATGGAGAAAAAACATTTTGTATCATTAATGTAAAGTATAGTATAACCTTTTAAGAAATGAAGATTCCATATCATAAGGCTGTGTGATAACCCTTATGTATTTGCCTAATAAGAATTTTCCTACCAAAAACTATGCATTTTTTTTTTTTTGGTATCAAAAAATGACACTGGGTCGTTATTTTACAGGGAGAAAAATGACCCAAAGGCCATATATAATTTCTACAAAAGTGGGTCATTTTTCTACGTAGAATATTGACCAGGCGGTAAAATTTCTACGTAGAAAAATAATACCTGGTCAGTATTCTACGGGGGTCACTTTTCGGCGTTACACCTGCCTGCCGCCGCATTCATTTTAGAAAATGTTATGAAAGTAAAATTTTGACACTATCCCTAAATTAAACTTTCGGAACTTCTCTCTCAAATGAAAAGCTCCGAGGATATCGATGAAGAGTGCGCCATCTGTTGTCAAAAGAGAAAACATGGAGTGAGTAAATGAATGAATGCATGGAGAATAAATAGTCAAAGCGGTGTACAATGCTTAAAGCAGGGTAGTGGAGTTGTAAGGAATGCCAGGGTGGCGCCCCGATTGTTTGCGCAGCTCCGACAAACATCCAGGTGAGGTGACAGGACACTGTTTACATCAGCCATGTTGACTCAACATGGCGGGGGAATTTAGTTTGAAAAAAAAAGTTGCAAAAAGTTTTACTCACTTTTGACTTTTTGATGTGTATGTTGTTTTAAATGATATGCATGTTTCAGTTACACTAAAAAGCATGTAGATGGTGTAATTTTTTTCTTTCAGTGCTGCGGTATAGATCTTCTTCAAATGCTAGTCAACTCTACACAGAGAAAGGAGGTATATAATCATTACTGTCTGTGAGAGTTTTTGTGTAGGAATCCACATTCCTGTGTATGAAGCTTTATCAAAACATTTTTAAGTGTTAAGCATACCAAAGATAAAAAGTGTTTACCAGCTTATTAATAGTGTAAAATGGGTTATTTTTCATAGGCGCTTGGTTTCTGGAGGGTGTATTTTGTGTATTATGTATTTTTCTGGGTGTGTCTGCATACACTCACTTAAATAAAAATCGCTGAATTTAGTACATTTTAAAAATGTAATATTACTGTATATAAAAAGAGTGAAGGTGTGACAGTTGCCATCTTGGATTTCAGGGAGTGCTTCAGTTCACACTTGATTTTATCTGTATCTACACTTTTCCTACCAGTGTCTGGTGAGATCAAGCTTCAAAAAGTTTGAAATGATTGAGTATCGCACTTCCAGCATCTGCTGATTTAAACTTACAGTGTAAAACTTGCAGTAAACCAAAACGTCCTTGATCAGGTTGGGACCAATTGCCTAAATGGGATATAATATCCCAAAAGGGATATAAATTCACAGTGCAAAAAATGAAAATTTTCATTTTGGCTATAAATATCATAAATCCGCATCAGAATTCTTAAAAAGGAATAACTTTTAGAATACAAGTTTTTCTGCAACCCTACAGTTTGTTTTGTTTCCAAGAAGTTTAGGAACTTCCGAGGGATCAATCTCATAAACAGTGGGCATACAGAAAAACTTGTAAACCAAAAGTTATTCCTTTATAAGTATGTTGATGCGGATTTATGATATAGCCAAAATAAAAATTTTCATTTTTTGCATTGTAAATTTATATCCCGTTTTGGGATATATCCCAAACGGGCTATTATACCCCATTTGGGCGATTGGTCCCAACCTGTTGATACCAAGCACTGAAACTGAGAGCAATGGAAGTGATGATTTCTAACTATATTATATGTAAAATGTAGAGGAAATTACACTGAAAGCCTAGAGAAGTCAGAAACCGTGCCAAACTTGTTCTCTCTATACTTTCTATTATTTACCAAGGATTTTACCTTTATGTTACTGTTTCTTCCAGTATAAATAAATCTTTTTTTCAAAAATGGGAGTTTTTCAATGAAGTCAAAACAATCCGATGTTGAGAGGGTGTATTCACCTACTTGTCTGTGATTTCTTCTCTGTTAAAATTTTTTAATCATGCAAATTTACCAAAAAGATAATTACAGATTAAGGTTTGAATGTATTCATACAAGAAGAAATTTGGAGGTTATTCATTGAAAATGTATTTGTGTTGTTGATAAAGATAAAATTTTATAACAGAATGACAATTTCTTACTTTATAAGCTGATCAGAGAGGGACAGCTTTTGTAGAGCTACATAAGAAGGCTGGTAGTGGACTAGGCTTGATTGTATCAGGTAAATCAAATTAATTTGTTTTATTCATAAGGATGAAATTAATGTAATCATTAATGACTTTATACAACATATCTTATATCTATTGATATTTTTTTTCCTTTTTAAAAATCTTATGACTATTAGTACACGTAATTTCATTTTTGTGGTCCTTTATTTAAAATATTTTGCCATTTCACTATACATGGAGAGGTTCTGATGTTAAACTATTCATCTGAGAGAAAGGAATGGGGGGAGGGATAGGAAGGGGAGGGTTGGGGTCATCTTGTGTTCAAACTGATACAACCCTTGCAGAGGAATATCAAAAATATGAAAGAAAAGTATGAGAAATGTATATACCTGCATGTACATATATATATTTTCAACAAACAGGTGGGACAGATAAGGAAAGCAGGGCCCACATATCCAGTTTTAGACCAGGGGGTTTAGCACACAGGTAAAATTTTTTTTTGCCATAGTTGAAGGAAAAAAAGTCTTGCAGAGGAACCGAAGTTGAGGCCTCTGGCTTATGGTGTTGGTGCTATAGCTATCCTCAGTGTTGAGCATGTATTGAGTGGTTATGATAATTGGGCACCAGTGATCTGATTATTTGTTATTTAAAGAATGTTTTTCAGTTTTGTGTGAGTTATTAGTGTGTAAATCACTCAGACTTGTTACGGTGGCATATTTCATGAAGCGTGCAAGCACTTCATGAAAAGTATGCCTATATGCAAGTCTGTGTTATTTACACACCAATATTTCACACTTAACTTAAAAACATTCTTTACATTTATATTTTACATGTTTAAAAGCAGCAAAAATACACTCAGTGATTGAATTTCTCACTGCCCTATATGTTTTATTTTTAAAACGTCTCTCTAACCTCATTATGATGTCAATTTAGCGTGAGTTTCTCCATGTATATTTTTACACGTGAGTATACATAAAAATGACATTCAAATCAATTTCTTAGTTGATCTAGTAGAAAAACACAGCAAATGTAAATATTCATAAACAATTCCTACAAATGTCCTACGTAACAAAAGTATATGGAAATGAATAAACCATTTTGTGAAAAACATAATTATTTTCCTGAATTAGCTGATCAGATGCGCATAGGCATTGTGCATTAAAACTGAAATACCTATGTCGCAAATACAGACCAGAATGCCATCACAGAGTATAGTATTTGCTATTGTAATGATTATTTCACACAGTCTGAATTCTTTGATCAGATTAAAGTGTCAGGATTCTTCATTAATCTAATAAGCCAGTGAGAGTGACTGATTCTGATCCTATACATCTGTCAGTGTGTGTGAGTGACAGCTGACCCCGGACTGCTGAGGGGTTAAATCAGTAAGAGCTTAAACCTAATGATGCTGACCAGACCAGCATTAGTGTCAACTGACATTATTGATTAATGACTAAAGATAAACTGTATATTGATCAGGGGGTTAAAAATTTTACTTCAGCAGGAGTGGGCAATTTAAATTTAAAAGCAAGGGCTTTTTCCATATTTGGCATTGGGAGGACCAAATTTTGAAGGATCCAGAAATAAAAAGAATTCTGTTTTATTTCCTGTTTTTCACTAGTTTACTTTCTTTTTCAAATTCATTTATGATGAAGATAATTAAATATCATATGGATAAAAATCTTAAATATTGATAAGTCATAGAGATTAAAAAATATCAACCCTTACTTTATCAAAAACTTGATTTTTATCATAAAAAGAAATGTGTTTTGATCTTGCAGAATTTCCCTTTTTGACTGCACTTATTAAGATATAATCTAATAATGTAGATAATAGAAAAACTTGAGGCCATCATTAAAAATTATTTTGTTTAATGAACTCAGACCTTTTTTTCATGGTAGGTAATTAGGTTTTTTTTTAAATTATCTTAAACATTGATAAATGTTATGGAAATCACAGAACTACGTATTTATTCCTCTATGATTCTTACCTAAACTTCATTGATGTAGTTTAGATATTTTTAAATTGCAGCAAAATTTTTTTTAAAATGTATAGAACCTAGCAATGCTGACGATCTATATTTTCCAAAAAATGAAAAAAAAAGTACTAAAGAAAAATGATCAGGTAGGGACAATTTTGAAGGGTGAGTCAGATTACATCTATGGCTGGCCTGGGTTGAATTCTTTTACTACTTGATAGGTCTGATGCTCTGCTAGAGGGAGACTTCATTGTGTCTGTGAATGGGATCAAAACACGAGACATGAAACATGATGAAGTTATCAACTTGCTCAAAAACACAGGAGAGCAAGTACTACTGGAGGTGGAATATCAGCTGCCTGATACAGGTAATATATCACTGAACTGACAAAGGTGTTATATAAGTGAACTGATACAAGTACTATTTAAGTGAATTGGATTGAGGTTAATATTGATAATCCAAGATAGGTGAATTGATTAAAGTAATAATTTACATTAGTGCAAATGTACTACATTGTATCACTATCCTTATCATTATTTATACAGAGCTTCCAACCCTTATGATTTTGTCGTAAGGCTTACAGATTTAACTTATAACATATGCCTTATGATTTCTCTATCATTATTCCGATGTCAGTTTTCCTCAGTAAAAATTTAAAATTACAAGATACCATTGCTATCCTTGTTTCAATTTGCACTTAAACTTACAAAAGGTTATAAAACTTACAGCACTTATTTCTATTGTCTTTCCATTTCCATGCAAACTTTCGATCTATGTCATTTTTTGTATAAACATATTGGAAAAAAAATCCATTCACAAAAAGTGTCAGGCAGCGCTTGGACCCCATGGCTCCCTCCTTACAAAATTTTCAGTAAACTGAACTGGAACTCACAACATAGACATGATAGACACATTTATTTGTAAAAAAGACATATATACTTGATAAAATACTGGCTAATTTGTAAAAATAAAGTAGAAATATGGGAGAGGGAGATACATGTACATATATTTTTTTAATTATGAAGAGTTTAATTTTTAGTAATAATGTATGACATGTATGAACCATTTGACCACTTCTCCCACTTCATTGTATTTGAGTGGCTGTAGTATTTCATATTTTATAGTAGTGTCAGAAATGTAAATTGCATTATATTTTTCCAGGGTTCTCAGACTCCTTTTCTGTCTGCTGTAAGCAACACATTGTAAACTTGGTGAGAGAAGGAAAAAGCTTTGGCTTTACTATCCGGGGAGGTTACCATGAACAACAACATAAGACACGCCCACTCATCGTCACTCAAGTGCGACCAGGTGGACCAGCTGATAGGTGAGATGATTTGGAAAAGTTAACTGTTTGAAATACCCGGTACTGTTTTTAGCTCACCTGAGCTGAAAGCTCAAGTGAGCTTTTCTGATCACCTATTGTCCGTCATCCGTCTCTGTTCGTCAACTTTTCACATTTTCAACTCCTTCTCAAGAACCACTGGGCCAATTTTAACTAATATTAGTACAAAGCATCCTTGGGTGAAGGGGAGTTTGAATTGTTAACACGAAGGGCCAAACACCCTTACAGGGGGAGATAATTAAGAAGAACAGACAAAAATAGGGTGGGGTCATTAAAAAATCTTTTTCTCAAGAACCACTGGGCCAGAAAAGCTGAAACTTAAGTGGAAGCATCCTGGGGAAGTGTAGATGCTATATTGTTCAAATCATGACCTCCTGGGGTAGGGTGGGGCCACCGTAGGTATTACTAGGGGGGAAATTTTGTGAAGAATAGCAGGGCCAAAGTTACTCAACCCATGGGCCTCTTGTTTTTTTATTTCCTACATAGTGTTAGAATGAAATGCTTAATAACTTTAATAAAAGAGAGAAATATGCTACTGGAATATGAAATGCTTAATAACTTTAATAAAAGAGAGAAATATTCTACTGGAATATTTTAATTAAAGCTGCATACATTTTAATAATTCATCAAGCAGAATACATGTATGTTGTACAAATGAAAGCATTCATGAATGTTTATGAATAACGTAAATAAAAAGAAGACTCATTTAGCAAGCAGGTATGTAAAAAATTAGAAAATTAATGATAATTTTCAAGGAAACCATGCTGTAATTATATGATTCCTCATTTTTTTTCATTAATTTTTTTCAGGGAGGGTTCTTTGAAGATTGGAGACAGAATCATAGCCATCAATGACTACAACGTTGCCCACTTCTCCCTGTCTGAGGCCTCTGTGTTTCTACAGCAGTGTGGGAGAGAAGTCAGTTTACTGGTGGAATATGACGTCTCTTTCATGGGTAAGAATTGCAGAAATCAGTCCACATGGGCTATCAATCATGCAACTCTTTCTTTCTTGTATGTATGTATATTGTATTACATACACGTATATTTGAAAATATACAGGTGTTTACAATGTACTTTCTTTTTGCCCTATGAGGGCCCTTAATTGGTAAATAAAGAAATTGAATTGAATTGAATCAATTGTGCAAAGTTAACTCCACAATGAAATTGAAAAGTTTCGAAAATGCCTCTTTTTTTAATCAAGGAATTTACTCACTTTCAGACTGTATAATTTGAAACCAAGGGGACATTTAGTCAGAATTTAATTTGTAAATCATTGGACCAAGTAAAATTTTAAGGGATATGATGGATGGTCAGACAAACATAAAATGGACACAATTCTTTTGGTCTATGAGGAACATGCCCATCTTTTCTGAATTCTGGTCACGAACAAATTCTTTTTATACATGAATCAGACACTCTTTTTTCAGAGGCTGTAAACAATGCCCAGGGTCCACTGTTGATTGAGATTGACAAACTGCCAGGAATGAAGCTAGGGGTACATCTGACACAGACCACACATCAGGGGAAACCCTGTCTATGTATAGATCATATTGATCCCATGAGTATAGCAGACAGGTGAGGAGGAAAAATCTACCTGGATATTGAAATTTTTCCTTGAACTACCTTGATTGATCTAAGAAATTTTTGATATGTATAAGAGTAAGAATTTTCATTACATAGGAAATTATTGGACCACAGAGAAATACTATTGTACAAGTACATGTATGTTTATATGTTTGTACTGTTGACTGGAAAATTAAGATGATGGTTTTAATTTCACTTTGTACAACGATGTTCCATTTCTCCACATATTGTCATATATACAGTTTATGTATGTGCATTGTCACAGGGATCAATCATATCACATGAAATTAAATTAATCCCAATGGATAAGTTAGGAACAAATCAGAACATTTCAGCATTGGAATTCAATGACTTTAATTAATTAAGCACATTATGGATTTTACATACATGTACATGTGTATAGCAAGATTGTGAAATTTTTACAGGTGTGGAGCTCTCCACATTGGTGACCACATCACATCAATAGACGGGACAAGTGTGGACCAGATGTCAGTGGCAGAGGCCACTCGTCTGATAGAGACGCACACACAGGACACCATCAAACTGGAACTCCTGCCCCACAGACTGGTAGAGAGGCAACAGTCCAGGGATTATATCAACAGGAACGGACTTCTCAAGGCACCAGGTAGAGAGCACAGAGCTCATAATGGATTGCTTTGTCTAAGAGACCATGTAAATGTAGTTTTTTATTCCTCAACCTTTAATTTAGCCCATTAAAAATGAGAAACTGATTCAATATCTTAACCTTTATACAATGTTTTTGCATGCTTTGATACAGCAGGGTTCGACATTAACCTTAGTCCGTTAGTCTCAGTCTAATACATTTTCATTCGGACCAATAAAATCTGTGGCTAATTAGTCCGAATGGACTAATAAAAATTTCTGGAAAAAAATCAATAAATTATGGATGTTCAATTCTCGACAACTTTCATAGGAAAACCCCGCATGTATTTTTAGCTTTCTAGCTTCTTGGCGGGAAGTTAGGAAATTCCGAGTCAATTTGGCGCTTAATTTTAGGACTGATTAGTATGAAATTAAACATTTTAGCGATCATGATCTAGTATGACACATAAAGAAAGATGTCGGACGTTTGAATGTAATGTATAGAGAAAAACAAACGAGATCAGGAATATGATCGTAGTTCCTGATTTCAGTGAGATTTCAATGAATCTTGGAATAAAATATTTCATGCTTTGTTTATTTCAAAAAATTATAAAAAGTACATAGCAATATTTAATTTTAAATTAACTGTTACAAAACATAAATGTTTTTTTTTTTTTGACGGACCCATAAAATTGCGTGTGGACTAGTAAAAGTAAAGAAGGACTAGTCTGGCCGGACTAAAGCCTAAAAATGTTAGTGTCGAACCCTGGATACAGTATGTATCATTTTGCAGGTAAATGTTATAACCTAGTCTATCTCACCCTTCTTTTGACATATATTCTGTATTCATTATCCATATTAGATTATTATTTTTGTAACGAAGCATTTTGTTAAAAAATATATGATAATTTGAATTATGCTTATAGTGTAGATAACTTTTGTGTCCAGGGATTTACCAGCCTATTTTGGGAAACGCCATTTTTTGGGAATTGGGAAAAAAAAATTATCGACTTTTTGTTGAAATTGGGAAAAATTTAAAATGTTGCTTAAATCATGTATTCGGGTGTAATTCATTTAACATTTCAGCATGAACTCTAATTTGGGCAACCAAACAGACAATTAAATCATGATCCAACATCATACAAGATCAATTATGAATAATAGACTAATACAAGTAAAATTGACTTCAAAGAGTATAAAGTGTTTATACAACTTAAGGTAGTACATGTGTGTATGAGATTCCAATTTAGGTCATTATAGAATCTGATTATAAACCTCCAGCAAAAATTATAAGAAGTACACATTTTCTCAAAGTCCTCTTTTAATATGTATTATTATGCATTGAAAATATATTTTTCTGTTTGAAATAATGCCTGCAGTCCTAACCATTCACTCATAGATCAATTGAGTAGGTAGAAATAACTTAATAAATCTATATAATAACACAATACCACCATTTTCAGAAAAACGGAGGAAATTCGGATTAAAAGTTGGCGATGTTTTTACAGTGTTTTTAAACACGTGTTATGACTGCAGCTTTGCTAAACGAGTTAAATAGATGAAAATTACAGACATTGTGACAATTTTACTTAGTGTTTTTCCAAGATAATTAAATTTAAAAGCATTGTTCACCAATTGGGAAAAAAATATTGCCAAATTGGGAAAAAATGAACTTATTTTCAATTGGGAATGGGGCCGAATTTCGACCCCTGAGAAGGTACTGATGAATTCCTGGTGTCAAATTTATTTTCCTTTTCATGCATGAATATATTCTGTTGCAAGTAACAGGACATACACTGTAGTTACTTTCAATTTCATTTTGTCATGGGCTTTTGTCATAATAAGGTTGCCTCCCCAGCATGGCCCCTGCCTCCTCAGTCCCTGCTCTTCCATCCTCTGCCTCCACTCCCTACGGATTTGGCAGCAGTAATGCTCTGTCGTCTGCTCCATTTGGGAATGGTATGATGAGGATGTCAGGGAGAAGCAGACGAATTTTACACAGGATTGACCCTAAACAGGCATCGTGTAGTAAGTTTGAAAAAAAGGGGGAAAATTGGTACAGGTCTTGGTAGAAATGCATCTTTATTAGAAGAAAAATTCTTGAAGATTGAAGATTGAAACAAAAGTTTTCTGCTGTAAAATGATAATTTCAGGTTTTTGTCAGTACTGTAATAGATGCCTCCTAATACAGGTTATATAGATCTAATCTGTTTGTACAAAGGAAAAGGTCTAAGTTTTAAAACAAGTGTATTGTGCATATTTCTTTAAAAATTGTAAAGTATCCCTACCTTTTATTGTG